>NW_027101865.1:241798-391668 GCF_035609145.1 Eleutherodactylus coqui | reverse complement strand
TCCACAGAAGCCTTGCTTAGTGGCCTGCCAGGACCTACAACCCAGGCAACTGTGCAGCCAATCAGCATCAGGGGGCGTCACCCCCCTGTCGGTCTTGGCTCCGCCAGGTCTTCCTAGTGGTGTCAAGGTACAATGATACCCCGAAGAACTTCTGTGATCGACAATCCCCAATCATCAGTCCATTCTCTCCTCTTCTTCTATTCTGTACCACACAGGTTGAAGGTACCTGTGTGGCCTTCCTGCAGACCTGACACTCCTCTCTGACTGGGCCAGAACAGAACAGAACACCTCTTGCACACACCTTGCAAACACATATATCTTTCATAGTCACATGACAGGACACTCTGATACATTACTCAAACACCAAACATTAACTCATTCTGTGCTGCAAATCTTGCAATACACTCACACAACACAAAAGACACTGACAAGACAATATAGAACATTCACACTTTTTAGGATGGGCCCCGTTGTTCGGGGCTAGAGATGAGCGAGTATACTCGGTAAAGGCAAATGCTCGAGCGAGCATTGCCTTTACCGAGTACCTGCCCGCTCGAGATGAAATGTTCGGGTGCCGGCGCGGGGAGCGGTGAGTAGCGGCTGTCAGCAGGAGGGAGCGGGGGAGAGAGGGAGGGAGAAATCTCCCCTACGTTCCGCCCTGCTCTCCCCAGCAGCTCCCTGCCCGCCGCCGTCACCCAAACGTTTCATCTCGAGCGGGCAGGTACTCGATAAAGGCAATGCTCGCTCCAGCATTTGCCTTTACCGAGTATACTCGCTCATCTCTATTCTGGGCCACTACAGATTGAGTTAACTACATAGGGATTTCTACAGACATCACTAGGGAATGCTCAACTCCACTAGAGGGAGCTCACCATGTAGGGATTTATATAGCCACCACTAGAGGGAGTTCACCCCATACTGATTTATACAGCCACCACTAGAGGGAGTTCACCCCATACTGATTTATACAACCACCACTGGAGGAAGCTCATTGTATGCAAATAAAGCTGTGCCTTGGCTTAAAGGGGTTGTCCCGCGCCGAAACGGGTTTTTTTTTTTTCAAACCCCCCCCCCCCCCCCCCCGTTCGGCGCGAGACAACCCCGATGCAGGGACTTAAAAAAAAAACAGCACAGCGCTTACCTGAATCCCCGCGCTCCGGTGACTTCTATACTTACCGGTGAAGATGGCCGCCGGGATCTTCTTCCTCCGTGGACCGCAGCTCTTCTGTGCGGTCCATTGCTGATTCCAGCCTCCTCATTGGCTGGAATCGGCACGTGATGGGGCGGAGCTACACGGAGCCGGCATCCTGCACGAGAGGCTCCATTGAAGAAAGCAGAAGACCCGGACTGCGCAAGCGCGGCTAATTTGGCCATCGGAGGCCGAAAATTAGTCGGCACCATGGAGACGAGGACGCCAGCAACGGAGCAGGTAAGTATAAAACTTTTGATAACTTCTGTATGGGTCATAATTAATGCACAATGTACATTACAAAGTGCATTAATATGGCCATACAGAAGTGTATAGACCCACTTGCTGCCGCGGGACAACCCCTTTAAGAGTTTAATTCGTTCCGTGACAAAGCTCTTAATCCAAAACACTCTTATGTCAAATCATTTTTCCCCATTAGAATGAATTAAAACGCCATTAATCCATTCCACGCCTTGCTAAAACACAGCATCAATACCCTTTTTTTCAGTATCTCTGCTTGCTGTCACAAAATGACAGAAGAAGAAAATCGTCCCTGATCACCATCACAGCACTCATTCTAGAAATCAGATCTGCCTTTTGTAAAGAGTCGGGGACAAACGTCATCATAATATCACCAGTTCAGATATTGGGTTGGTTCCCATTTAGTGACAGCAAGAAGACACCCTGACAGACAGGAGTAGGGACTAACAAGGACTAGAGAGAGCTGGAGATGTGGCTGTATTTGAGGGGGTTCTGCGCCTGCAGGCTTCAGATTGGTTGCTGCGCTGTGTGATTAAACCGCGAGATTCCCAGAGACGGTGGCGGCACTACGCATGCACAGTGACATCACCTCTCTCTGGTGGAGAGCAGAAGCAGGCTCGTAACCCAAGTATTTGCTCTTAAATCGGAGCAAAAATTCGGGATAGAGCGGAGCCTGCTCGCATGTCAAGAAGATCACAAGCTGAGGCTGTATTTAATGACTAGGCATCGTATAGGAATTTATACATCCACCACTAGAGGGTGCTCACCACATAGGGACTTTGTACACTACATGGGGATTTATACAATGACTACTGCGGAGTCTTCACGGTATACAGATATATAAAGCCATCACTAGGGGGAGTTAATTACATATAGATGTATACACCCACCACAAGATAGGGATTTATACAACCATCATGGAAGTCAATAGCAAATTAATACACAGTGAGCTCCCCCTGGTGGCCAGAGTGAAAAGTGTTCCTGTCTCTTAAACTGACTAGATGGGGATGACCAGTTAAAGAAAGTTTGCTGATGACTGGATATAAATGAGGATGCAGTTGACCATCAGAGCTTACACTCTAAGGACTAATGCCCACGGCTGTGACGGACTCCACCAGCGGAATATCGCAGCGGAGTCCATCATGGAGCGCCCCACTTCCCCCCCAAGACCCCATACTCACCTCCTGGATCCGCTGTGCGCGTCCCGCCAGACGTGCCAACACGCATGCGCAGTACAGCACATGACGTGGTGGGTGGGGACGCATAATCATGCAATACTTCTGCTGTGCTGACAGCGGAAGTATAGCGTGACAGCTGGCTTCCATTGACTAGAATAGATCCCAGCCACGTGTATTCCCACGGCCAATAGAGCATGCCGCGGTTTATTTATTACAAATTTGAAAAAACCTAGAAAGTGAGGGGGATCAATGAGTGGAACAGGTTACCAAAGGAGGTGGGGAGTTCTCCTTCAATGGAAGTGTTCAAACAAAGGCTGGACAAATATCTGTCTGGGATGATTTAGTGATCCTGCACTGAGCAGGGGGTCGGACCCGATGACCCTGGGGGTCCTGCCAACTCTACCATTCTAGGATTCTATGATTTTACGCTGCAGAATTTTGCAGAGTGAACATTGAGCTATTAGGTTCAATAGAAACTAATGGCTGCGGCGTAATGCTACGGATTTCCGCTGCGTGAAACACGGCGGATATCCGGGTGTGGGCATTAGCCCTAAAGGAGAGAAGGAGCCTCAATGACCATAAGAGCTTACATTCTGCAGGAGAGAGAAGACCCCGCTGACCATAAGAGCTCACACTCTACAGGAGAGAGAGAGAGATAGACCCCGATAACCATAAGAGCTTACACTCTACAGAAGAGAGAGGACCTTACTGACCATAAGAGCTTACACTCTACAGGAGAGAGAGGACCCCACTGACCATAAGAGCTAACACTCTACAGAAGAGAGAGGACCTCACTGACCATAAGAGCTCACACTCTACAGGAGAGAGAAGACCTCACTGACCATAAGAGCTAACATTCTACAGGAGAGAGAAGACCCCACTGACCATAAGAGCTAACACTCTACAGGAGAGAGAGGAACTCACTGACCATAAGAGCTCACACTCTACAGGAGAGAGAAGACCTCACTGACCATAAGAGCTAACATTCTACAGGAGAGAGAAGACCTCGCTGACCATAAGAGCTCACACTCTACAGGAGAGAGAGGAACTCACTGACCATAAGAGCTCACACTCTACAGGAGAGAGAAGACCTCACTGACCATAAGAGCTAACATTCTACAGGAGAGAGAAGACCTCGCTGACCATAAGAGCTCACACTCTACAGAAGAGAGAGATAGACCCCGATAACCATAAGAGCTAACACTCTACAGAGGAGAGAGGACCTTGCTGAACATAAGAGCGTATACTCTACAGGAGAGAGAGGACCCTGCTGACCATAAGAGCTTACACTCTACAGGAGAGAGAAGACCTCGCTGACCATAAGAGCTTACACTTTACAGGAGAAGACCTCGCTGACCATAAGAGCTTACACTCTACAGGAGAGAGAAGACCCCGCTGACCATAAGAGCTTACACTCTACAGGAGAGAGAAGACCCCGCTGACCATAAGAGCTTACACTCTACAGGAGAGAGAAGACCCCGCTGACCATAAGAGCTTACACTCTACAGGAGAGAGAGAGAGGATACTGCTGACCATAAGAGCTTGTGAGCCTTGTGTGGTGCAGAATGTAAGCTCTCACTCATGACCTGAAGGTTGCAAGTTCAATCCCCACTTGATTCCGGTAGCTGGCTCAAGGTTGACTCAGCCTTCCATGCTTCTGAGGTCAGTAAAATGAGCAACCAGCCTGGTGGGGGGTAATAAATAAAAGCTGCCTGGAAGCACTGTGGAATAAGTTGGTGCTATAGAAGATTTTTTTTATTTTTTTTTTTACACCAGTTGAGAAATTTTTGCTGATGACTGGAGAGGAACAGGACAAAGAGAACAGGTGAGTGTCCATGTAGATCTCTGGGCAGGTCAGTAACTGGATGGCCATAATATTGAGCTTCGTAACATTAACATGGCCTGACAATTCATTGGCTCAGCTACAATAGGAAGTGCAGCTCTGAAGCACAAACTGCTACTCATACATGTAAAATACTGTGCAGACTGAAGAGGACCTCTAATAGGCACACAGAAGGTTTACTTATAATACTACCATGGGATGGCCAACCATGTAACACAGGAGCATGGGGGGCAAACACAAGGCCAAGTACTACTAGTGATCAGAGGACTGTAGAACCTTCTCCGAAGCGAGGGACGTTTCTCCCGCAGTCACACAATACTCCATGGAGACAAAAACTGATTCATTGCATGTGATACATCACAAGGTCACAGAGACCTCTTCAGAGCAGCTCAGCGCAGGATATCACAATCTATATAGTGTACGAGGATCAACTATATACACTAACCACTCCAGGGATTACATAGAAGCATATGGGAAGGGGGGTATAGGGCTCAGGAAATAACTATAAGAGCTTACATTATACGGGGGAGCGGACCCTACTAACCATAAAGGATTACACTATACAAGAGAGAGAGGACCCCGCTGACCATAAGAGCTTACACTCTACAGAAGAGAGAGAACCTCACTGACCATAAGAGCTTACACTCTACAGGAGAGAGAGGAACCCACTGACCATAAGAGCTTACACTCTACCGGAGAGAGAAGACCTCGCTGACCATAAGAGCTTACACTCTACAGAAGAGAGAGAACCTCACTGACCATAAGAGCTTACACTCTACAGGAGAGAGAGGAACCCACTGACCATAAGAGCTTACACTCTACAGAAGAGAGAAGACCTCACTGACCATAAGAGCTAACATTCTACAGGAGAGAGAGGACCCTACTGACCATAAGAGCTTACACTCTACAGGAGAGAGAAGATCCCGCTGACCATAAGAGCTCACACTCTAGAGGAGAGAGAAGACCTCACTGACCATAAGAGCTTACACTCTACAGGAGAGAGAAGACCTCACTGACCATAAGATCTTACACTCTACAGGAGAGAGAAGACCCTGCTGACTATAAAAGCTCACACTCTACAGGAGAGAGAAGACCTGGCTGACCATAAGAGCTTACACTCTACAGGAGAGAGAAGACCTCGCTGACCATAAGAGCTTACACTCTACAGAAGAGAGAAGACCTCACTGACCATAAGAGCTAACATTCTACAGGAGAGAGAGGACCCTACTGACCATAAGAGCTTACACTCTACAGGAGAGAGAAGATCCCGCTGACCATAAGAGCTCACACTCTAGAGGAGAGAGAAGACCTCACTGACCATAAGAGCTTACACTCTACAGGAGAGAGAAGACCTCACTGACCATAAGATCTTACACTCTACAGGAGAGAGAAGACCCTGCTGACTATAAAAGCTCACACTCTACAGGAGAGAGAAGACCTGGCTGACCATAGGAGCTTACACTCTACAGGAGAGAGAAGACCTCGCTGACCATAAGAGCTTACACTCTACAGAAGAGAGAAGACCTCACTGACCATAAGAGCTAACATTCTACAGGAGAGAGAGGACCCTACTGACCATAAGAGCTTACACTCTACAGGAGAGAGAAGACCCCGCTGACCATAAGAGCTCACACTCTAGAGGAGAGAGAAGACCTCACTGACCATAAGAGCTTACACTCTACAGGAGAGAGAAGACCTCACTGACCATAAGATCTTACACTCTACAGGAGAGAGAAGACCCTGCTGACTATAAAAGCTCACACTCTACAGGAGAGAGAAGACCTGGCTGACCATAAGAGCTTACACTCTACAGGAGAGAGAAGACCTCGCTGACCATAAGAGCTTACACTCTACAGGAGAGAGAAGACCTGGCTGACCATAAGAGCTCACACTCTACAGGAGAGAGAGGACCCTGCTGACCATAATAGCTTACACTCTACAGGAGAGAGAGGACCCTGCTGACCATAAGAGCTCACACTCTACAGGAGAGAGAAGACCCAGCTGACCATAAGAGCTCACACTCTACAGGAGAGAGAAGACCTGGCTGACCATAAGAGCTTACACTCAACAGGTGAGAGAAGACCCTGCTGACTATAAAAGCTCACACTCTACAGGAGAGAGAAGACCCTGCTGACCATAAGAGCTTACACTCTACAGGAGAGAGAAGACCTTGCTGACCATAAGAGCTTACACTCTACAGGAGAGAGAAGACCTGGCTGACCATAAGAGCTTACACTCTACAGGAGAGAGAGGACCCCGCTGACCATAAGACCATACACTCTACAGGAGAGAGAAGACCTCGCTGACCATAGGAGCTTACACTCTACAGGAGAGAGAGAGAGAGGATACTGCTGACCATAAGAGCTTACACTCTACAGAAGAGAGAAGACCCCGCTGTCCATAAGAGCTTACACTCTACAGGAGAGAGAGATAGGACACCACTAATCATAAGAGCTTACACTCTATATGAGAGACCATCCCAATGACCACAAGAGTTACGCAGATTTCCCTGCGGCCCGCAGAGTGGCACAGTGGGTATGGGCACAGCGGTGCAGTCACCTGTGACTATAGCACAGAGTTATAAATTATGCTGCATGAAGTGCCCGCTGTCGGTGCCAGGACGGATACCACCTCTGGGGTCCTATTATCCGCGGTCTTGTCGGTTGTCCCCCAGAAACAGATGTGAGCGGTCGGGTAACAAGGTGGTATGTCAGCGACTGACACTGGGATCCTATAATACATCTGCTCAGTGCAGTGGTGCAGTGCAAGGGTTAATCTATCTCTGCGGATGGAGGCAGCTCGGATCTTTGCGAGACCCTTATTGGTGAAGCGTACCACTGACTGAGCTAATAAAGGGCTCTGCTGCTAGGCTGGTACGCAGTGCTGCATTATCCGGGCGCGGGGCTGGAATTTGCACATAATAGCCCTCTGACTGAGCGCTGTATTATCTGCCAGGCACTAGGACCCAGATGGGCCTTAGCCCTGCACTGCACTAGGATGGACATGTCAGCACTGGGCAGCATCAGCCTGGCATCAGCGGAGGATGCCGGGGGTCTCTAGACCTGCACAGCCCAGCGCCCGTCACTTCACCAGCAGCCATGCTTCAGAAAAGCAGCTGAATAAAGGAGCCGAGACGAGCAGCATGGCCCAAAGCAAGAGGCACACTTACAGCCGGGTAAGTGCAGAGGTGGCACTGCCACGCTATGGAATGTATAGGGCTGGCGGGGGAGGTGTGATGTCAGGGTGTGTCATCATATGTGTAGGAGGGGTGCAGTGGGAACGAGAATAATATTCCCTATTTCTATATGGTAGCGCAAAAATATTCAGATACCAGCTATATCCGTGGTCTTGTCTGCGACCCCAAACAATTGGTGCGGCCGTTGGTCTTACAGTTTGCTGCCATCGTGTCACCTCTATTAAACGCTATAGCCTATGAGCATCATATAGGGCTGACACTCTCCTGTATGCCTGTGCAACAAATACCGCCTATGGAACTATGGCGCATATTCTGTGTATTGCGAAACGCTTGCAGCAGGTGCAGCTTGTTGCTTAATGTGGTACCTTTTATGGTATACTGACACGACGGAGGCCATAGATGGCTATATCCCATTCTATATGATTATTTCATCACGCCCAAAACGTCCAAATTACTATCAGGTGTCACCAGGAATGGCGCAGTTCATTCTTAAATATTGGGTGAATTACGTAACCCCACCGAGACTTAACTAGAAGGTAAATAAATGACAAGGGCTACCGATGAACAAAGTGGGAGCAGCGTGCTTATCTGTAGTACTGCAGGGGTTAATAGCACTGACTTACTAGTGTGCATACCTGTGGTATTGCAGGGGTTAATATTACTGACTCAGTAGTCTGGGTACCAGTAATGCTACAGGGGTTAATATTAGTGATCCGCTAGTAGGTGTGTGATTAGCTGTAGCACTGCGGGGGTTAATAGCAGCAGCAGGTGTGCGCACCTGTAAGGTCCAGGTTACACAGGGGCACTGCCACAACTTCAGGTTTATGATGCAGCTTTTGAAAAGGGTTTTTGGGACGAACATGGCGGCTCTCTTCTTATACCCTCCTGGTTTGGGCTTCAACAACTGCAACAAAGAACCTGCCCAACACCCTACCCATCAACCTGCCCAACACCCTGCCCATCAACTTGCCCAACACTCTGACCAACACCCTGCCCAACACTCTGATCAACACCCTACCCATCAACCTGCCCAACACCTTCCCCATCAACCTGCCCAACAACCTACCCATCAACCTGCCCAACACCCTGCCCATTAACTTGCCCATCAACCTGCCCAACACCCTGCCCATCACTCTGACCAACACCCTACCCATCAACCTGCCCAACACCCTGCCCATCAACTTGCCCAACACTCTGCCCAACACTCTGATCAACACCCTACCCATCAACCTGCCCAACACCTTCCCCATCAACCTGCCCAACAACCTACCCATCAACCTGCCCAACACCCTGCCCATTAACTTGCCCATCAACCTGCCCAACACCCTGCTCATCACTCTGACCAACACCCTACCCATCAACCTGCCCAACACCCTGCCCACCAACCTGCCCAACACTCTGACCAACACCCTACCCATCAACCTGCCCAACACCCTAACCATCAACCTGCCCAACACCCTACCCATCAACCTGCCCAACACTCTGCCCATCAACCTGCCAACAGCCTACCCATCGACCTGCCCAACACCCTGCCCATCAACCTGCCCAACACCCTGCCCAACACTCTGCCCATCAACCTGCCCAACACTCTACCTATCAATCTGCCCAACACCCTGCCCAACATCATGCCCGTGTGATGGCACTCTGGGACTTTGTGGCGCTGGTGACTACAGAGTGACCGCTGCAGTCCAGAAGATTACACACAACATCAGATAGTAATACAATCATTGATCTGTTAGTAGAACTACAGAAAGTCTCAATGCGGCCCAAGCCTGATAGACTTCAAGAGTACTGACTCAGTCAATAGCAACAAAGGTGTAGTGCTGCAGGGGATAGTATTAGTGACTATGTAGAAGCAGTGGGGGTACCTACGCTTTTGCAGCAGCTCAGTAGTAATAGTAGTGTGTATACCTATATTTTTGCAGTAGCTCAGAAATAGCAGCAGTGTGGGTACCTATAATTTTACAGTAGTTCAGTAGTAGCAGTGTGGGTAACCACACTTTGCAGTAACTCAATAGTAGTGATTGCAGTGTGGGTATCTAGACTTTTGGAGTAGCACAGTAGTAGCTGCAGTGTGGGTAACTATGCTTCTGGAGTAGCACAGTAGTAGCTGCAGTGGGAGTATCTACATTTTTGGAGTAGCACAGTAGTAGCTGCAGTGTGGGTATCTACTCTTTTGGAGTAGCACAGTAGTAGCTGCAATGGAGGTATCTACACTTTTGGAGTAGCACAGTAGTAGCTGCAGTGGGAGTATCTACATTTTTGGAGTAGCACAGTAGTAGCTGCAGTTGGGGTATCTACACTTTTGGAGTAGCACAGTAGTAGCTGCAATGGAGGTATCTACACTTTTGAAGTAGCACAGTAGTAGCTGCAGTGTGGGTATCTACTCTTTTGAAGTAGCACAGTAGTAGCTGCAGTTGGGGTATCTACACTTTTGGAGTAGCACAGTAGTAGCTGCAATGGAGGTATCTACACTTTTGGAATAGCACAGCAGTAGCTGCAGTCGGGGTATCTACACTCTTGGAGTAGCACAGCAGTAGCTGCAGTGGGGGTATCTACTCTTTTGGAGTTGCACAGTAGTAGCTGCAGTGGCGTATCTACACTTTTGGAGTAGCACAGTAGTAATAGCAGTGTGTATACCTATATTTTTGCAGTAGCTCAGAAATAGCAGCAGTGTGGGTACCTATAATTTTACAGTAGTTCAGTAGTAGCAGTGTGGGTAACCACACTTTGCAGTAACTCAATAGTAGTGATTGCAGTGTGGGTATCTACACTTTTGGAGTAGCACAGTAGTAGCTGCAGTGTGGGTATCTAGACTTTTGGAGTAGCACAGTAGTAGCTGCAGTGGGGTATCTAGACTTTTGGAGTAGCACAGTAGTAGCTGCAGTGGGGTATCTAGACTTTTGGAGTAGCACAGTAGTAGCTGCAGTGTGGGTATCTACACTTTTGGAGTAGCACAGTAGTAGCTGCAGTGTCGGTATCTACACTTTTGGAGTAGCACAGTAGTAGCTGCAGTGTGGGTATCTACACTTTTGGAGTAGCACAGTAGTAGCTGCAGTGTCGGTATCTACACTTTTGGAGTAGCACAGTAGTAGCTGCAGTGTGGGTATCTACACTTTTGGAGTAGCACAGTAGTAGCTGCAGTGTGGGTCTCTACAATTTTGGAGTAGCACAATAGTTGTGGTAGTGAGAGTACCTATAATTTTGCAGTAGCTCAGTAGTGGTAGTGTAATGCCCAATGAACTTACTGTACGTATGGCCAAAGGCCTAGTCCTTGTCACGTGACAGCAGCACTCTATCTGGAAACTCGGGGTGATATGCCGCAGAAATAACAGAGTTAAGTCCAGTAATGGTTCAGCAATCTGAGTGCGCAGATTTACTAACTTTGAAATTTGCAGCAACAACTAGGATACCAGGTCTCTGTAAATGTATTTGCAGCAAGTACACCAAGATGCAGCAATCTGAGTACAACAAGAAGGTGTAGCAGTATTGAATTGAGTATACACTAACCTCAAAGCTCTCACTCACTTTCCTGTAGATTGATTTAACTAGACAATTTCCCCACTAGTGGGTTTACATGAGTAGAATTTGAATGAAGGACTGATGAAGCAGAGGGACCAGTGGCTGTAATACTTATCATGGCTTTGATTTCTTCTTTGTCCTCCACTGTGGTATGCCAAGGGAGCGGGTTCACACCTCACTCTACCTTGGGTGACAAACCTGCTGTAACTGACTCCTCCTCTCCGACAACTGTACTGCAACCTCTCCTTTCTCAGACTTGCCTGAGCCTGTCTAACTGCTCACTGTCACTCCCTTGTATCACCTCTCCCAGTTCCTGCACTTTCTGGACTCCTATTCCTCCTCCTCCTCCTGCTGCATAGAGACTTGAGAAGATGCTCCCCTGCCCTTGGGCTCTGCACCAGTGAAATTGAACCTGACTGTCAGCCAATGAGAGGCCAGCTGACATCAGTGTTAAGCTATAGGCTTAGAGCAGAAGGGGAGACACAGGGTCTCTCCCACAGGCGGCACCTTCTGTATCCATGGATGGCATACAGACAGGTGAGACAGGACAACTGTGCATGATTGTTCTGTAAGTCCCACTGGGCCACTACAGTAGCAGTGTGGGTGCCTATACTTTTGCAGTAGCTCAGTAGTACCGGTAGAAGCAGTGGGAGTACCTGTAACTTTGCAGTAGCTCAGTAGTAGTAGCAGTGTGGGTACCTATACTTTTTCAGTAGCTTAGTAGTAGTAGCAGTGTGGGTAACTATACTTTTCCAGTATATCCATAGTAATAGCAACGTGGGTACCTACACTGCAGTAGCTCAGTAGTAGTAATAGCAGTGTGGGTACCCATACCTTTGCAATAGCAGCAGTGCAAGTCCTTTATTTTGCAGTAACTCAGTAGTAGTAGCAGTATGTGTACTGACACTTTTATAGTAGCTCAGTAGTTGTAGCAGTGTGAGTACCTCCTTTTTCCTAGTAGCTCCATAGTAATAGCAGTGTGGGTGCCCATACTTTTGAAGTAGCTCCATAATAATAGCAGTGTGGGTGCCTATACTTTTGCAGTAGCTCCGTAGTAATAGCAGTGTGGGTGCCCATACTTTTGCAGTAGCTCCGTAGTAATAGCAGTGTGGGTGCCCATACTTTTGAAGTAGCTCCGTAGTAATAGCAGTGTGGATGCCCATACTTTTGCAGTAGCTCCATAGTAATAGCAGTGTGGGTGCCTATACTTCTGCAGTAGTAGTAGCAGTGTTGTGGGGCACCTATATTTCTGCAGTGAGTACGGCTGCATTTATTCGAGCACTAATCTTGACCAAGTTTTGTAGGTTGCGAGACGCACAAATATGAACTCTATTCCTGTGAGTGGAGTTATTCACATGCGAGATGCTTTCCCGCGCAGCGATGTTGTGAGAACAGCGATTGCAGCACGTTCTATCTTTTGTAGTTTCCTCGGAACGCCTCGCTGATTGTTTCCAATGGGACCTTAAGAGACATTCCATGCACTTGTCTACCCAACGATGTGCCTCCAAGTGCAATGTGATGTTTCCCATTGAACGCAGTGGGAAACCCTTCCGATCCTCTGATGCGCCTGAAGATCGCAGTTTTACAGAAGCCAGGCATTGAGTTAAAAACGACCCCCATCGGAGTGACAAACCCGCATTAGTAAGTGCAGTATTGGGCCGAGTTTTACAGCCCAATATACTCGCCTGTGTGAATCTGGCCTTAGTAGTAGAATTCCTCTTTGGTATTTCTTAGACTGTATGGGAGGAAGGTGATAGTCTTTGCAGTCCTACTTGCCTATGGTTTCCAGCTCTGACTCTGCTGGTTGTTAACTTGTACAGATTGGTCCACCTTCGGCTGTATCTATCCCGCTCCACCACACACATAAGCTTCTCTGCAGTCATGTCTAAAAGTTATTGGTCTGGTTAAAAATGTAGCACCTGAGACTCTGGGGGTCCCATCCTACATCACATCCTGAGGTGCAGTGCCAGCGTGTGGCGATGAGCTTCCATGACACAGATCCAGTAGCTGACGCTCGGCGACAGATATAGAGCTGCGATTGTTCTCTGCGGGATGTGATACCGGGAACGTCTCTTTCACTGGAGACTTATCTCCACAATTGGGTTTTCTGTGTATTGTAAGTTTTATCAATGGAGCTGGGAAGTCGCCATGGTAACAGGAAGCGCTGATGACATCATCAGGATCTGGTACTAGAGATCAGGCTTCTCTCTTGTATCCACTCAATATCTAGGCCAAACCCTCCTGTATACTGGTTATACTGTGTATTAGCCCTATCAGGGCCATCTCTTATAGTACGATAGCTCATACAGTATAGATTCCATAGTGTGGTCGCTCGTACAATAGAGTCTCCATAGTGTGGTCGCTCGTACAATAGAGTCTCCATAGTGTGAATGCTCCTACAGTAGATGCTCATTTAACAAACAGAAATGCAAAGTCTCACATCTGGGCAATGTAACAATGTAAAAAAGCACATACAGAATGGGAGGAAGTGGGCTAAGCAGCAGCACATGTGAAAAAAAACTTGGGTGTACTAATAGATCATAGACTGAACATGAGTCAACAGTGTGATGCAGCAGCCAAAAGGCAAACACAATTCTGGGATATATTAAGAGAAGCATAGGGTCTAGATCCATGACATAATTATCCGCCTCTAATCTTCCTTAGTCAGACCTCATCTGGAATACTTTTTCCAGTTTTGGGCACCCCACTTTAAAAAAGACTGACAAACTGGAGCAAGTTCAGAGAAGAGTTACCAAGATGGTGAGCGGTCTGCAAATCATGTGCTATGAGGAACGGTTAAAGGATCTGGAAATGTTTAGCAGAAGAGAAGGCTGAGAGGAGACTTAATAGCTGTCTACAAATGTCCGAAGGGCTGTCACAGTGCAGAGGGATCAACCCTATTCTCATCTGCACAAGGAAAAACTAGAAGCAATGGGATGAAACTGAAAGGGAGGAGACACAGATTAGATATTAGACAGTGAGGGTGAGCAATGAGTGGAACAGGTTGCCACAGGAGCTGGTGAGTTTTCCCTTAATGGAAGCCGTCAGAGGCTTGACAGACATCTGTCTGGGATGATTTAGTGAATCCTGCACTGAGCAGGGGTTCGGACCCGATGACCCTGAAGGTCCCTTCCAACTCTACTATTCTATAAATCTATGAGTTCGATTGCTCTTACATTACAGATTCTACAGTGTAACCGCTTTAACAATAGAGAGCTCCATAGCGTGACCGCTCTTACAGTAGAGAGCTCCATAGAGTGGCCACTGTCAGTAGAGAGCTCCATGGCGTGGCCGCTCTTTCAGTAGAGAGCTCCATGGCGTGGCTGCTCTTTCACTAGAGAGCTCCATGGCGTGGCCGCTCTTTCACTAGAGCTCCATGGCGTGGTCGCTCTTGCACTAGAGAGCTCCATGGCGTGGTCGCTCTTGCACTAGAGAGCTCCATGGCGTGGTCGCTCTTGCACTAGAGAGCTCCATGGCGTGGTCGCTCTTGCACTAGAGAGCTCCATGGCGTGGTCGCTCTTGCACTAGAGAGCTCCATGGCGTGGTCGCTCTTGCACTAGAGAGCTCCATGGCGTGGTCGCTCTTGCACTAGAGAGCTCCATGGCGTGGTCGCTCTTGCACTAGAGAGCTCCATGGCGTGGTCGCTCTTGCACTAGAGAGCTCCATGGCGTGGTCGCTCTTGCACTAGAGAGCTCCATGGCGTGGCCGCTCTTTCACTAAAGAGCTCCATGGCGTGGCCGATCTTTCACTAAAGAGCTCAATGGCGTGGCCGATCTTTCACTAGAGAGCTCAATGGCGTGGCCGATCTTTCACTAGAGAGCTCCATGGCGTGGCCGATCTTTCACTAGAGAGCTCTATGGCATGGCCGATCTTTCACTAGAGAGCTCAATGGCGTGGCCGATCTTTCACTAGAGAGCTCAATGGCGTGGCCGATCTTTCACTAGAGAGCTCCATGGCGTGACCGATCTTTCACTAGAGAGCTCCATGGCGTGGCCGCTCTTTCACTAGAGAGCTCCATGGCGTGGCCGCTCTTTCACTAGAGAGCTCCATGGCGTGGCCGCTCTTTCACTAGAGAGCTCCATGGCGTGGCCGCTCTTTCACTAGAGAGCTCCATGGCGTGGCCGATCTTTCACTAGAGAGCTCCATGGTGTGGCTGATCTTTCACTAGAGAGCTCCATGGTGTGGCCGATCTTGCACTAAAGAGCTCTATGGCATGGCCGCTCTTTCAGTAATGAGCTCCATGGCGTGGCCGCTCTTTCACTAGAGAGCTCCATGGCGTGGCCGATCTTTCACTAGAGAGCTCCATGGCGTGGCCGATCTTTCACTAGAGAGCTCCATGGTGTGGCCGATCTTTCACTAGAGAGCTCTATCGCGTGGCCGCTCTTACAGTAGAGGCTCCATAGTTTTACCGCTCTTACAGTAGAGAGCTCCATAGTTTTACCGCTCTTACAGTAGAGAGCTCAATGGTGTGGTCGAGCTTTCACAAGAGAGCTCCATGGCGTGGCCGCTCTTACAGTAGCGGCTCCATAGTTTTACCGCTCTTACAGTAGAGAGCTCCATAGTGTGGCAACTCTTACAGTAGCGGCTCCATAGTTTTACCGCTCTTACAGTAGAGAGCTCCATAGTGTGGCAACTCTTACAGTAGAGGCTCCATAGTTTTACCGCTCTTACAGTAGAGAGCTCCATAGTTTTATCGCTCTTACAGAAGGGCTCCAGTAGGGCACTTCTTACAGTAGAGGCCATATAGGTTGACCACACTAACAGTAGCTCCTCTACCACATCCAGGGTTTCTTGTCTCATCTGCATTTTCCTAATTGATCCCAAACTTGTTTATCTCTCTTGTTATATACTAGTTCTTTTGCCTTTTTTTGGTTAATCCCGACCATTCATCTTAGTGCTTTTATCACATCTGGGCTCTAATGTCTCATTCCAACTCCTCTACCACCTACAGTGCTGTAAACTAAAGAGTTAATCTCCAGCGGTGATATATCTGACGTAACAACCAGACGATCCATTAATTATGGATAAGCAGTGCCAGGAGACCTTTCTGCTGTTATAACCGTCCCATATTTATTGTGGTAAATAAAAAGGGCGATAATTCAAGAATTATGTGTGGGAAACGGTAGCGATCTCGACCATGGAGCCGACTCAGGAACATCTGTGGGCAATTATCTTATCCTCTCATCCGTTTTGCACTACAAAGTCCCACAGGCTGATAAACGGTCTACAAATCATGCTACCGAAGACCTCTTATTACTACAGACAATTCCATGTCACCAGGCTTTAGTCACTTCTGCGCCTCTGGTTCCTGATGAGGTCCGTAGACCCCTCTGCCCCATGAGAGGACAACAACATTAAGAATGAGACTCTAATTGGGTCATCTACTGGACTAGAAGAGATTCAATGATCTTCAAAATCCACTGGCAAACCCCCTGCAGTGGCTTCTTTGCTGCGGCCCAGTTCCTGCATAAAACATACCACCTTATAACTGGGTTAACTTGACCACATTCGGCATGGTGTTTAGAGGCACCAGCAGGAGGAACGAGCAGAGCTACCAGCGGCTAGATCGAAAATCCACCCAGAAAATTTCTGATGCATATGAACAGGGTTATGAAAGCCCCATTTACATGCATAAGATGTGGATTGTTGGCACACTGGATGCGGATTTCATTGTGGAATCTATGCTGAATCTAATAAATCTGAATGGAGCCTAAGGACCTCCTCACAATTAATGTAGGAATGACAACAGTTAGTTGGACAACTGGTCTTAGTAGGGAATCAATAGTTGATCAGTGAGGTCCACCACATGGGATTACTGTCAATCAAATGATCATCAGTCTGCTGAGCTAATGTATTGCTGTAAATGCATAGCTCCATACACCGAGCAGTGGTTCGGAATGGTATTGTAAGCGAAGCTCCCATTAATTTGAGTGTGACTATACAGGACTGTGTGTTACCAACAACAGATTATCTCCATACAGCCTGGCAAACTTCTGATGGACCTCAGCCAATTGACTATTGATGACCTATCCTGAAGATGCAAACAACTCGTTGAAGAAATTGAGGTTTTGAAGATATTTTTCTATAATCAGAAATGACCTGTTGGATGAATTACAATTTTATGTTAAACGTATTTTTTATTAATTTTTGAAAATTTTCTTTTAATTTTTGATGTCACAATCTATATTTTAAAAAAATCCTAAAAATCCTACAGTTTTCACACTGACCAATAAGCTTGATGATAGTCAAAACGTCCTGTTCTGTAGAGAAAACTTCTCAGCTGTCATCTCATTATCATCACAGGCAGGATTACACTGAAGGATAACCCTTATATATAGATAACACAGGATCCACCATTCATTATATGTGATGTCACAGCTCACCTCCTCCCCCTTACACAGGTCAGACAGTATGCCTACATAATTATCCAGTAAAAAGCAACGGGTCAGCCCTTAGTCCATTGGGTGATCTGTCATTGAGTTCTGCTGTAAAGCATATCTCTATGCTGTGGCCAAGGTCCTAGACTATTGCATCTCTTGCCTCCCATTGGTGTTGGTCATGGCCAGCGCCATGTTCCTCTTTTTTCCTGCAGGTGATGCGTCCTTCCACCCAGCACTTCAGCTATCACCGCTGCCCAAAAGATGTGCTTATATGGCCAGCCTGCCTCTTAAAGGGCTAGTGAATCCACACAGCTTTTCAGTCCCCAGCCAACCCGGATAGGCTCCACTCTCTTTAATGCACCCTCTCCCACTGGAGGGTGCCTAAGTAATTTAGTGTCCTATTGTGCTAATGTGTTTGTGTCTGATCTCCTGATTTTTGATTCGTTCTTGACCTATTCACCTTTCCTGGTTTCTCCTATCTTGACCTTGGCTTTCTCATTGACCATGATTCTTCTGCCTGACCCTTGGTTTGCTTCTAGAATACCCAAGGAATCTGTATGTCTTGACCTCGACTCTCTTACTCAACTATATCTCTGTCTACACTCTCCAGTACCATCCTTTGGTATTCCTAACCAAGCTGCACCAGCTGCCTCTTAACCAAGACTGTTTCTAGAGTAGTGGTCTGGGATTCTTTGAACCAAAGACCAGATCCCAATTTTTGGGATAAAAGTGTAAAAACGAGGATCCTCAAGTACAACTTTCAGAACTAGTCCTAAGCCAGCTCAGGCAAGATGGCCACCCCCATAGTTACGTACAGATAATAGAACCCTGAAGTGAGATTCTATAAGGCACTACTCTTAAAAATATTCTAGATCCAGCCACATCAAGATTTGAAGATTTCCAAAAGCATTCACATCTGCAAGCACCAGGGAAGTTCTTTTTTTTCATATCCCAAATCGGGCCCCCCAAATAAAGATTGGACAGTTGGATTTCATGGTGATAACTTACCATCAGAGGTGTCTGGCAGCAGCTCAAGTACTGTTCACACATATGAATACATGCAGGCTCAGCTAAGCGTAGGTTGTATGGGGAAGGTCAGTCAAATGAGCATTTGGCCAACAGCTCTCTAATGTGTGTCCCTCTATGGAATCTATTTAATCAGTTGTACATGTAATACACAATACATAAGTAGGAACATACAGCCTCTGTAATGATGCTGGCTGGACACTAGATAACAGAACTGGACTTCACCTACAGCAGTCGCCTTTCCTAGTTACTAATAATTTCTCTCAGCACTCAGATACCCCCCAGTCTTACAGTAGAGCCAAATAGTGTTACAACTGGACAGCTAGATGTATGAAACACATATCAACACTAACAGGAACAAAATTAGGCACTCACCAATGGATGAAATAGTGGATGAAAAAGGGTGGTGATGGTAATCAGATAATGGTGCAGATGCTTGATGGAAACCGCATCTAACCTTGACTTTACCTAAGTTTTTTTCCTAATCTGTTTGTAATGTTGACCCTAACACCGGACACCACTGTCCCTGAAGATATCCCTAATGGAACTCCTATCTGAAATACTATCCCTGACAAACCAAAGGGCAGTAGGACTCAGACACAAGAAACCAGACTGAGCAGTGAATAAGGGCTCCTGCCCATCAACGGATATTTGCTGCAGAATCCATACCATGCTATGGGAAATCAATTCTTCCTGCACACATGCGGAAACCAATTGCGGTTTCTGGCAACAGTAGAAAAATTGCAGCATGCTTCATTTTTCTGTGGATTCCACATGGACAGCTTCAATTGAAGTCAATGGAAGCCATCCGATCTGTGGCCCTTCCGCAATGTAATTGCGGAAACGTTGTTGACTCCGTAGGATGATGCAGGAAAAGTAGGAGTTTTTAAAAAAAACCTGTACTGCGTATGTCCGACGGCTCACCTTGTGGACCATCCACAGTACAGATCAAAAGGAAAGACATCAGGTACACGCGGACGCCACTGCTGGCAGAACCAGATTCCGCTGCAGAATTCCGCATGTGGAATCCAGCTCTGCAGCTAGTATAAGAATAAGACACCAGAAGCATACAAAGAATACTGGATTTAAATGCACATAGCTTACGCTATAACCAGCAACACACTGCAAAAGCCAGGAATATTTAAAAAGAGGCTAACTAATTGGAAACTCTTCTTCAAATGTGGCTGGGCTGCAGCAGTGTGGTCAGCTGACCCATTTTAATAGATCAGTTGCGGGACAGATACATTACTACTGCTCCAACATAAAACTAGGGTACAAGACATGAAAGAACAGCTTTATGTTTGTACGGCAGAGAATGCATCATATTTGTTCATTCTCTACCATAGTTTAATACTGGGGAAGACTAAAGCTGAACTTCTGCATTCCCAGTGAGCTTCTGTAGATAAGCACCATGTTAGTACTAGCATGTATACATTATTACCTTGGCTTCCTGGAAGTTTTTTTTTCTGTGGTGGTAGCTTTCATCCTTTTACCACAAAAGAATTTCTTACTAGTCCTTTTTGCATACTGTAAATATTTTTATTTTTCTTGTTTTATGCTATCAAATAGTTCAGTAAAGAATAGATAATGAACTTTTTGACAGGGGTGAACCTAGCCCCTCTGCTGCCTGCGGCAATCTATAGGGAGGCACCCCTTTTATTGCCATGCAGCAAGTTGGGCCACTCAGCTGAGGCACCGCCCCCGCTTAAAGTGGGGTCCGGCGGGGTGGTCAGAGTTTACATAAAGCAGGTGCAATATCAGTGTGAACTCTTTGTAGGCAACCAGCCAGCATGAGCTGCATCCAGAGCGCACAGTACAGCATGTGGGTTGCAGTGGCAGCTTGTGCCTTCCTGAAGGCTTGCTGTAATCCTGCCTAAAAAGCTGCTGGTAATAGTACAATATACTGTAATATAGAAATACTGAAGTATATCGTACAAGCCGTCTGATCACAAGTTCGAGTCCCCTATGAGGACTAAAAAGAATAAAAAATAAGCTTAACAGTTTTTATAAGGATTACAAAAAATGTAAAAGCAAAAAAAAATACATTTTTCCAGTACAATCATACAAAAATCAAAGCAAAAAAAACCATAATTGGTCTTGTGACATCTATATCTGCACTATAAAATATCACATTAGCTTTTGTGTACCATAAATGTTGTAGAAAGGAAATCACTGTGCCAGGATGGCATTTTTTGAGCACCTCCTTGGCCCAAAAAAGGAACAGGAATAAAAAGGGATCAAAAAGTCTTATGTATCCAAAAATGGAAACAATAAGGACTACAGATCACAAAAAAACAGCCCCGTCTGGGAAAAAAAAGTTATAGGTCTCAGGAAATGGTGAGAAAAAGCAATTTTTTTAAAGTAAAGGCTATTTTTTTAAATTTTAGAAGTAATAAAACATAAAAAAAATATATAAAACTAGTATCACGAGCATAGTGATTATCGGTCAGCCGTGTCACAGCCGCAGCGGGACTAAACATTGCGTGAAGGTGTGCACAAATCTGACGTTTGTGCGCCGGTTCAGACGGCCAGGGTCCAGTGCATATACGCCAAGCTCGGAATGCCGTAAGGGGGGGTTGTGCTTGGCAACTAGCTCCTGCCCCATGCTTGCCCCTCCCATTGCAAATAGCAGGAAAGGGGCGGAGAGGAGGAGGGAAGGGGGTGGGTGTTTAGTAGAAACACTGCTAAACTCCCTACCACCTCCCTTCTCTGCTAGCTGTCATAGGCTCCCATAGAAGTCTATGGGAGCCGCCACCGGTGTAAAAGTGCCCAGGCTGAAATGAGAACCGTATGTGCTATCTTGGCCGGCCGGGTGCTTTTACACTTTGGGAATACGCCCATCTGAACTGATGCATTGTAAACCAAAGCATCAGATGGGCAGCGTATATCGGCCGGCTGTGAAAGCATAATAAAGCCTGCAACTATACTGACTGACAGAATAAAGTGAACAGGTCCTGTGCATGCCATAAAACATGAATGTATGAAGTAGATTGTGTGATGCGTCTCTAGCCGCACCAAAAGCCACCGGAGGAGTTTGATGCAGAATTCAAATTGGCTTGAAAGCTGCAATTCAGCATCGAAATCTGCGGTTCGACGTGCGGGTGTTGGGGTGGAATTCCACAGCTGCGGATTTGGTTGCATCCTGCGGTATCCTTCCATCCCGTGTCAAAGGTCCCTCTAACAACATGCCGCGGTTTTTTCCTCTTTCAGTCCACCTGAACATTTATAAGAGTCCTACTATATATTACGGTACAATAAGTGGTACAAGGGAAGATACACTCGATCCGCAGAAGACATCCCGCCTGCCTATCTCTATGCTGATGGAGAAGTCATGAACGGCAGGAATGAAGATGGCCCAAAAGCCTATAAATGGAAGGTATTCAAGGGGTTAAGGATGCACAAAGCTTGTTCATTTTTTTAAGGCTGCTTAAAAAAATTGTGCGGTTTTGCCGCGATGCCATAGTGCAAAAAACCGCATGTATGTGAAGCCCGCGCTTTCCGATGGGGCTCTTCACATGAGCGATGCTTTCTCTGATGCCGCAGCATCCTCCGTCTTGCCGATTTGTTTTTGTAGCCCCTGTTCCCCTCCTTGTCTGCCGCATCGCATGAAGTTGCGATTTTCGTGCGATGTGTTTTTAACATTAGAAAGTCCGACTGACTTTTGTGATAAAGAATCGTGTGATTTTATCACCGGCGGCTGCAGATGATTCTCACAGAAAAGCAGCGAGATCGCTGAAGATCACGGGAACAAAGACGCCGTTTTGCTGCGATTTTCTCACAGTAAAATCTCTGTCGCCGCGTGAAAGAGGCCTGAAAGTGGCAGCAGGAGCTGCTGATGAGGACCACCTGAGGCCTCATGACCTATAATAAGGACTGTGAGATGCCTATCCGCCTAACGTTGCCATGATAACTGATTTGTGTTTTTTTTAATGTAACCAAGAGGTAGTAACTAATTGTACCGATTTTACGATACAAGTTTCTAATTTTATAACATATAAGCTTAAACGGAGTCTGTGGGCTGGAGCGCGGTCCAAGGTGCAGGAGGAGCTGAGCAGATTGATATATAGTTCATGGGAAAGTTTCAGTAGAACTTGTATTTTATTCATTTAAACCTCTGCTGATTGTGAAGAGTCCAGTGGGCGGAGCTATCAGTGACTGACTGCCGTCTGTGTACGGCTGCACATCAGGGGTCAGCTGGTGTTCACGGTGGCTATATACTCTGACCCCCAGCCGGCTAAGTTACCAATAAAAGGATTGGTGGATGTGTTGGTTCGTGACGCCAGGGTGTAGTAAAAGCTTGGCGGTTGCTTTCTCACCCGCTCATACTACAAAGAAAGTTTGATGGATGATGGTGGTTGTGGTCCTTGGAGTGTGGCGTAGTATGATACGGAGTGCAGATGTCTCCTAGTCGGAGGAGCTCCAGGAGTTGGGGGAGAGTGAAACAGGAAAACTCACTTTTATTGCAGTTCTAGTCAAACAAGGCAATGTCCGATGTAGTCCATGTTCCGTACAACAGAATGCAGAGCTTGGTGACTGGAGATACTGCTTGTCTGGGTGTTGCATCAGGCCTGGGGAAACAAGAAGCGTCATATCAGGCACCTTCCCCCCTCTTTCCTCAGACTTGGTGATGGAACTGTCCGTCTTCCTGGGTCCTCCAGCTTCCTTAGTCTTCCGGCTACACCTCTCCTTCACCGCTACACTAACTGGCACTGGGCGGGGCTATATATGGACCTCCCATGAGCCTACAGCTTAGGGGACAGACAGGAATGTAAGAAGGCTGAAACCCTGGATTTATTCCAGCCTCTGCTTAAGACTTGATGGTCCTCCGATCACCAACTCCATCGTATGAGTATTTGTAAAGTGAACATAACCACATTATACAATAACAGTTTTACAGAACCATATTCTGCATTTTATGTAGTGACGTCATCGGGTCGCTCCACGTGCAGAAACAGCGGCAGCCGGAAAAACGAGAACGGTTAGCAGTGATAATGTAACGAGTGCTACTTCTATAATGGCAATATTATAGCAATGGTGAAAGCCTAATATCGCACTTGGAAAATCCCTTTAACGCCTTAATGCCACATGACATACAGTTACGTCATACAGCCAACGCCCACCGGCAACAACCACGATCAGCGCTCACAAGATTGCGAGGTGCCGTCCAGTTGCCATGGCAGCCTGGGCCTTCTGAAGGCCACAAAACTGCCTGTCGGAATGAGATATAATGCAATACTATGGTGTTGGATTATATTCTAGGAGCGATCAAATGATTGCAAGTTTAAGTCCCCTACGACAATGTTCCCCACCTCCAGTCCTCAGGGACCGCCAACAGGTCATGTTTTCAGGATTTCCTCAGTGTTGCACAGGTGATGTAATTATTGTCAGCGCCTCAGACATTGCCACAGGTGTTCTTAGCATGGGATATCCTGAAGACCTGACCTGTTGGTGGTCCCTGAGGACTGGAGTTGGGGACCCCTGCCCTACGAGGACTAAAAAAAAAAAATTTAAAAATTTGTTTTTAAAAAAAGTGTTCTTAATTATTTAAAAAATTAAAAAGGTAGCAAAAGCTACAAAAAACATTTATAATAATAAAAACTCAAAACCAAACCATCCAGTATTGCTGCATCCTTAAATGTGTGACGCATCAAAGTAAGACATTATTTATCCCTCATGGGGAACATCGTCAAAAAAAAAAAAGAAAACACCAGAACTGCACTTTTATGGACCCCCTGACTTCAAAAAAATAGAATGAAAAATCATCAAAAAGTTGGTTGTAGTTCAAATAGGTTCCAATAGAAAATACAGGACGTCCCAGTAAACAGGAGCCGCGCGCAACCGGGTCGATGGCGGCCAGGAGATTTAAAGATATTTTACCTTTTAAAAGTAGTACAGCAAAAAAAAAACAGAAACCGTTCATTTGGAGTCTTCGTACTGAACCGTGTAGTAAAGTGATGCGATTCCTGTGGAATTGCATTGTTTTTTCGTTTCTCTCCACTTAGAACTTTTTTTTCGTTTTTCAGTACATTATATGGTGCATTAAATAGTAACAGTGAAAAATACAACTCGTCCCGCAGAGAACAACCGTCAGACAGCGACGGCGCTGGAACAATGAACGAATTATGAAGGTCAGGACCAGCAACTCTCGGGGTCTCCGTACCCGCACTGCTGGGCCTATCTCCCAGGCTGCGGGTTGCGTTTCCCCCAATTTTGGTGACCTCCCCTGGCCGCTGTAATCCAGGACGCCGACTCTGGGCGCACGCTCCTTGCTCAGTGCGCCGCATACCGTTGCCATGACACCCAGGCGCGCTGGCTCTGCACTCGCTGATTGATGTCTGGGTCTCGGCTCTGGACTCGCTGATTGATGTCTGGGTCTCAGCTCTGGACTCGCTGATTGATGTCTGGGTCTCGGCTCTGGACTCGCTGATTGATGTCTGGGTCTCGGCTCTGGACTCGCTGCTTCTTGTCTGGGTCTCGGCTCTGGACTCGCTGATTGATGTCTGGGTCTCGGCTCTGGACTCGCTGATTGATGTCTGGGTCTCGGCTCTGGACTCGCTGATTGATGTCTGGGTCTCGGCTCTGCACTCGCTGATTGATGTCTGGGTCTCGGCTCTGCACTCGCTGATTGATGTCTGGGTCTCGGCTCTGGACTCGCTGCTTCTTGTCTGGGTCCTGCTGCATGTCCGGTTTTGATCCGTATTACAGGTTGACATTGATCCATGGGTTCCCGTAAATACGCAGTGAATATTCATGATACTTGTAAAATCCATGGGACCGTCTTGTGGGGTTTTTTGCCCACGTGAAAACCCCAGTGAAAACGGGTGCAAATGAAACAAACATGGTGTCGAAATACGCAGCGAAAACACATATGAAAAAACTGCTTATTTCACAGACCACAACTGCGTCCGCGTGTGAATGAGCCCCATATGTAATTACTCCATAGGCCACATTCACCTGGGCGAGTGCGATACGGCCCCAGAAACTTCAGCCCAATATTGCGCTTGGAGACGTGCGCTCCGCGCCGCGACGTGCTTTGGCTTAAAATTTATGTGAAAAGATGGCGACTGCTAATTATCTTCAATCTGAAAAATCACATTCAGATGCACATCGTACGCCATGCGGGCGCCATGCCATGCCTCTCAAGGCCTCACTAATAACAATGGGCGATGCGTTCCAAGGAACGACCTCATTTAGAGCGCTGCCATTTTTTCCCCCTGTGAATACATCCATAAACCGTAAGAGCAGAGTTCACATTCAGGCGAGATTTGTGCGCATCGCACGGTCATTGTTGACTCAGCGTTACGTGGACGGCGCGCTCCGCCCGAGGATGGGGCTTCTCCACCGCTGGAGCACCTTGGAGGGCGGCTAGGGCTGGCAGCTGCTGAACACGGGGGTGTGGAGGTGCGCAGAAGCCAAAATGGCAGCCGCTCCCTGTGCTGGCGCCGACCCCTCCGCTGAGTGCTGGCTGCATCCTCCGGGTAAAGTGGAGAGCCAGTCCTTCTGCGTCCGACCTCGCAGGCCACATAAAACAACGTGGAGTGTCGGATTTGGCCCCGGGGCTTCGTGTTTGACAAGTTACATGACAAGACCACTAGAGAGCGCACTTATACAACAAACGGCAGATTGTAAGGTCTCGGTCACATGACCGTATGCGTAAAACGCTGCAGGGGTCCCGCAGTGGTTTAGTGGTCTGTATGAGCCGGCACAGACAGCGTACGGCAGCGAGCGCACTGCGAGGGACGGTGTATCTCACGCACGCGGCCATGCGCAGCATGACTCGGTCTTGTTCCATTCCCTGTTGCGTATCGCCGCCCATAAACAATGTATTGCGCACGGACAGCGTTTAATCCGCTGACTATACAAATGTATAGGGCTCACACTGAGAAATAGAGCGCGGCGATCTTTATCCACGTACCTTCATTGACTCCATTCATTGAGTGTCACGCGGCCGCGCGTCACGTGTGTAATATGCGCCAAAATCACGGTTGTGTGAATGAGCCCTTAGCAGGAATACTAAAAGAAGAGAAAAATACTGTGATGGCTTACCCACCCCTCCCACGGGCGCGCGGCCTTCTGAAGGCACGCCAACACAGCGAGGACACTGCGCAGAAGCGGGCACCCGGCGACTCCCCGATCCCTCACCTCTGCCTTATAGTCTATGGGGCTTCGCTGATGATTATCCTGCGCAGCCGCGGCTTAAGACATTAAGAACGGAGGAGCTGAATCGGTTTGTTTCCCGACTATAAACGTTTCGATGGCGTTGCTCCGGGCGCGGCGGCGCTGCAGACGGACGTTGTTGGTCCTGTAAAATGATGGAACTCAAACAGGAACATGTCCGTTTATTTCTTCTCTAATCAGGGAACAAAAACCGGATCCATTCACCAGAAGTGGAGAATAGAAAAGGCGTAACGGAGCCGCAGGCGCTTTCACGCGGCCCAGAAAATCGTGCGAGATTTGTGCATTGCGAGACGTATGAATATGAACCCCATGCTTTAGTATGGAGTCATATACACCAGCGAGGATTTTCCCGCATCGCGGCGAAAACCAGAAGCCGGACGGAATGGAGGCGGATCCTCCCCGTCGCTGCGGTCTATTAAACCAGACGGAATGGAGGAGGCGGAACCTCCCTGTCGCTGCGGTCTATTAAACCAAACGGAATGGAGGCGGAACCTCCCTGTCGCTGCGGTCTATTAAACCAAACGGAATGGAGGCGGAACCTCCCTGTCACTGCGGTCTATTAAACCAAACGGAATGGAGGCGGAACCTCCCTGTCACTGCGGTCTATTAAACCAGACGGAATGGAGGAGGCGGAACCTCCCTGTCGCTGCGGTCTATTAAACCAAACGGAATGGAGGCGGAACCTCCCGGAACCTCCCTGTCGCTGCGGTCTATTAAACCAGAAGCCGGACTGAACCTCCCTGTCACTGCGGTCTATTAAACCAGACGGAATGGAGGCGGAACCTCCCTGTCACTGCGGTCTATTAAACCTCACCGAAATCAACGGGGATAACTGGATCGTCTTTACTTCAGTTCCTCTGAACTGCCCCCTACTGGTGACTGCTTAGATACATGAGGGGCTGCATGGATCTATATACAACACTTCAGGCGGCGGCGGCGGCGGCGGCGGCGGCGGCGTGCAGGACACGTGACCAGCGCCCAGAGAGCAGCGACGTGACCGATACATCATGTACTTGCATTACAGCGCGGGGAGAGTACGCATGCGCACTAGTTTATACAGCGGCTCAAGCCTCATTTTGGTTCCATACTACTTATTGGCTACTTCTGCGTGAGGTGATGTCTTACGGCTTATGATTGGCTGATGTTTTGCGAGTTGTCCGCTTCCTCTCTGATGATTGGATGCTCTTGCTAAGGGCCTTGTTTTCTGCTCTCTGATTGGCTGTGAGAACGAGTCTTGGTTCTGCTGAGACCGGCTGATGTTAGTGGGGCCACAGCCCGAGCCCGGAACTGTCAGAAGCCTAACGACAGAGAGCGGGGGGCTCCCGGGGGACAATCAGCTGTGTGGTGGGTGTAATACTCGGGGATGGCGGCAGTGTGGAGATAAGGCGGCTACCCGCCCTGTATTTACTGTCCCCTCCTTCTCCCATATCTCTGTCTATGCTGTCCCCTCCCCATATATCGCTGTCTGTGCTGTCCCTTCCTCACTCCTATATATTTGTATGTTCTTTCCCCTGTATCCCTGTCTATACTATGCCCTCCTCTCCTATGTATCTGTATGTACCGCCCCCCCCCTCCCCATATCTGTCTATTCTTCCTCCTCCTATATCTGTCTATACTGTCCCCTCCTCCTATAGCCCTGTATGTACTGTAGCCCTGCCTGTGCTGTCCCCTTCTCCCCCCCCCCTGTAGCCCTGCCTGTACTGTCCCCTTCTCCCCCCCCCCCTGTAGCCCTGCCTGTGCTGTCCCCTTCTCCCCCCCCCCGTAGCCCTGCCTGTGATGTCCCCTTCTCCCCCCCCTGTAGCCCTGCCTGTGCTGTCCCCTTCTCCCCCCCCCCCTGTAGCCCTGCCTGTGCTGTCCCCTTCTCCCCCTCCCCCCCTGTAGCCCTGCCTGTGCTGTCCCCTTCTCCCCCCCCCTGTAGCCCTGCCTGTGCTGTCCCCTTCTCCCCCCCCCTGTAGCCCTGCCTGTGCTGTCCCCTTCTCCCCCCCCTGTAGCCCTGCCTGTGCTGTCCCCTTCTCCCCCCCCTGTAGCCCTGCCTGTGCTGTCCCCTTCTCCCCCCCCTGTAGCCCTGCCTGTGCTGTCCCCTTCTGCCCCCCCCGTAGCCCTGCCTGTGCTGTCCCCTTCTCCCCCCCCTGTAGCCCTGTCTGTGCTGTCCCCTTCTCCCCCCCCCCCCCTGTAGCCCTGTCTGTGCTGTCCCCTTCTCCCCCCCCCCTGTAGCCCTGCCTGTGCTGTCCCCTTCTCCCCCCCCGTAGCCCTGCCTGTGCTGTCCCCTTCTCCCCCCCCCCGTAGCCCTGCCTGTACTGTCCCCTTCTCCCCCCCCCCCCTGTAGCCCTGCCTGTACTGTCCCCTTCTCCCCCCCCTGTAGCCCTGCCTGTACTGTCCCCTTCTCCCCCCCCCGTAGCCCTGCCTGTGCTGTCCCCTTCCCCCCCTGTAGCCCTGCCTGTGCTGTCCCCTTCTCCCCCCCCCCCTGTAGCCCTGCCTGTGCTGTCCCCTTCTCCCCCCCTGTAGCCCTGCCTGTGCTGTCCCCTTCTCCCCCCCCCTGTAGCCCTGCCTGTGCTGTCCCCTTCTCCCCCCCCCCTGTAGCCCTGCCTGTGCTGTCCCCTTCTCCCCCCCCCCCTGTAGCCCTGCCTGTGCTGTCCCCTTCTCCCCCCCCCCGTAGCCCTGCCTGTGCTGTCCCCTTCTCCCCCCCCCCCCCTGTAGCCCTGCCTGTGCTGTCCCCTTCTCCCCCCCCCTGTAGCCCTGCCTGTGCTGTCCCCTTCTCCCCCCCCTGTAGCCCTTCCTGTGCTGTCCCCTTCTCCCCTCCCCTGTAGCCCTGCCTGTGCTGTCCCCTTCTCCCCCCCCCCCCCGTAGCCCTGCCTGTGCTGTCCCCTTCTTCCCCCCCCCCCGTAGCCCTGCCTGTGCTGTCCCCTTCTTCCCCCCCCCCCGTAGCCCTGCCTGTGCTGTCCCCTTCTCCCCCCCCGTAGCCCTGCCTGTGCTGTCCCCTTCTTCCCCCCCCCCCTGTAGCCCTGTCTGTGCTGTCCCCTTCTTCCCCCCCCCCTGTAGCCCTGTCTGTGCTGTCCCCTTCTTCCCCCCCCTGTAGCCCTGTCTGTGCTGTCCCCTTCTTCCCCCCCCTGTAGCCCTGTCTGTGCTGTCCCCTTCTTCCCCCCCCTGTAGCCCTGTCTGTGCTGTCCCCTTCTTCCCCCCCCCCGTAGCCCTGTCTGTGCTAACCCCTCCTTCCCCCCCCCCCCCCGCAGCCCTGTCTGTGCTGACCCCTCTTTCCCCCCCCCCCCCCGCAGCCCTGTCTGTGCTGACCCCTCTTTCCCCCCCCCTGTAGCCCTGTATGTGCTGTCCCCTCCTTCTTCCCCCCTGTAGCTCTGTCTGTGCTGTCCCCTCCTCCCTGTCTGTGCTGTCCCCCTCCTCCCTGTCTGTGCTGTCCCCTCCTCCCTGTCTGTGCTGTCCCCTCCTCCCTGTCTGTGCTGTCCCCTCCTCCCTGTCTGTGCTGTCCCCTCCTCCCTGTCTGTGCTGTCCCCTCCTCCCTGTCTGTGCTGTCCCCTCCTCCTGTCTGTGCTGTCCCCCCCCCCCGTAGCCCTGCCTGTGCTGTCCCCTTCTCCCCCCCCCCGTAGCCCTGCCTGTGCTGTCCCCTTCTTCCCCCCCCCCCGTAGCCCTGTCTGTGCTGTCCCCTTCTTCCCCCCCCCCCCCCCCGTAGCCCTGGCTGTGCTGTCCCCTTCTTCCCCCCCCCCCCCGTAGCCCTGGCTGTGCTGTCCCCTTCTTCCCCCCCCCCCGTAGCCCTGGCTGTGCTGTCCCCTTCTTCCCCCCCCCCCCGTAGCCCTGTCTGTGCTGTCCCCTTCTTCCCCCCCCCCCCCCTGTAGCCCTGTCTGTGCTGTCCCCTTCTTCCTCCCCCCCCCCTGTAGCCCTGTCTGTGCTGTCCCCTTCCTCCCCCCCCCCCCTGTAGCCCTGTCTGTGCTGTCCCCTTCCCCCCCCCCCTGTAGCCCTGTCTGTGCTGTCCCCTTCTTCCCCCCCCCCTGTAGCCCTGTCTGTGCTGTCCCCTTCTTCCCCCCCCCCCCCCTGGTAGCCCTGTCTGTGCTGTCCCATTCTTCCCCCCCCCGTAGCCCTGTCTGTGCTGACCCCTCCTTTCCCCCCCCCCCGTAGCCCTGTCTGTGCTGACCCCTCCTTCTCCCCCCCCCACCCGTAGCCCTGTCTGTGCTGACCCCTCCTTCTCCCCCCCCCCCCCGTAGCCATGCTTGTGCTGTCCCCTTCTTCCCCCCCCCCCCCGTAGCCCTGTCTGTGCTGTCCCCTTCTTCCCCCCCCTGTAGCCCTGCCTGTGCTGTCCCCTTCTCCCCCCCCCTGTAGCCCTGTCTGTGCTGTCCCATTCTTCCCCCCCCCTGACCCCTCCTTCTCCCCCCCCCCCCCGTAGCCCTGTCTGTGCTGACCCCTCCTTTCCCCCCCCCACCCGTAGCCCTGTCTGTGCTGTCCCCTCCTTCTCCCCCGTAGCCCTGTCTGTGCTGTCCCTTCTCCCCCCCCCCTGTAGCCCTGTCTGTGCTGTCCCCTTCTCCCTCCCCCCTGTAGCCCTGCCTGTGCTGTCCCCTTCTCCCCCCCCCGTAGCCCTGTCTGTGCTGTCCCCTTCTCCCCCCCCCCTGTAGCCCTGCCTGTGCTGTCCCCTTCTCCCCCCCCTGTAGCCCTGCCTGTGCTGTCCCCTTCTCCCCCCCCCCCTGTAGCCCTGCCTGTGCTGTCCCCTTCTCCCCCCCCCCCCCTGTAGCCCTGCCTGTGCTGTCCCTTCTCCCCCCCCCCTGTAGCCCTGCCTGTGCTGTCCCCTTCTGCCCCCCCTGTAGCCCTGCCTGTGCTGTCCCCTTCTCCCCCCCCCTGTAGCCCTGCCTGTGCTGTCCCCTTCTCCCCCCCCCCCTGTAGCCCTGCCTGTGCTGTCCCCTTCTCCCCCCCCCTGTAGCCCTGCCTGTGCTGTCCCCTTCTCCCCCCCTGTAGCCCTGCCTGTGCTGTCCCCTTCTTCCCCCCCCTGTAGCCCTGTCTATGCTGTCCCCTTCTTCCCCCGTAGCCCTGCCTGTGCTGTCCCCTTCTTCCCCCCCCCCCCGTAGCCCTGCCTGTGCTGTCCCCTTCTCCCCCCCCCTGTAGCCCTGCCTGTGCTGTCCCCCTTCTCCCCCCCCCCCTGTAGCCCTGCCTGTGCTGTCCCCTTCTTCCCCCCCCCCCCCTGTAGCCCCTGCCTGTGCTGTCCCCTTCTCCCCCCCCCCTGTAGCCCTGCCTGTGCTGTCCCCTTCTTTCCCCCCCCCCTGTAGCCCTGCCTGTGCTGTCCCCTTCTTCCCCCCCCCCCGTAGCCCTGTCTGTGCTGTCCCCTTCTTCCCCCCCCGTAGCCCTGTCTGTGCTGTCCCCTTTTCCCCCCCCCCCGTAGCCCTGTCTGTGCTGTCCCCTTCTCCCCCCCCCCCCGTAGCCCTGTCTGTGCTGTCCCCTTCTTCCCCCCCCTGTAGCCCTGCCTGTGCTGTCCCCTTCTTCCCCCCCCTGTAAGCCCTGCCTGTGCTGTCCCCTTCTTCCCCCCCTGTAGCCCTGCCTGTGCTGTCCCCTTCCCCCCCCCCCTGTAGCCCTGCCTGTGCTGTCCCTTCTCCCCCCCCCCCCCTGTAGCCCTGTCTGTGCTGTCCCCTTCTTCCCCCCCCCCTGTAGCCCTGTCTGTGCTGTCCCCTCTTCTTCCCCCCCCCCCGTAGCCCTGTCTATGCTGTCCCCTTCTTCCCCCGTAGCCCTGCCTGTGCTGTCCCCTTCTTCCCCCCCCCCGTAGCCCTCCTGTGCTCTCCCCTTCTTCCCCCCCCCCCGTAGCCCTGCCTCTGCTGTCCCCTTCTCCCCCCCCCTGTAGCCCTGCCTCTGCTGTCCCCTTCTTCCCCCCCCCCCTGTAGCCCTGTCTGTGCTGTCCCCTTCTCCCCCCCCCCCTGTAGCCCTGTCTGTGCTGTCCCCTTCTTCCCCCCCCCCGTAGCCCTGTCTGTGCTGTCCCCTTCTCCCCCCCCCCCCGTAGCCCTGTCTGTGCTGTCCCCTTCTCCCCCCCCCCCCTGTAGCCCTGTCTGTGCTGTCCCCTTCTCCCCCCCCCCTGTAGCCCTGTCTGTGCTGACCCCTCCTCCCCCCCCCCCCGCAGCCCTGTCTGTGCTGACCCCTCCTCCCCCCCCCCCCCCCCGCAGCCCTGTCTGTGCTGATCCCTCCTTCCCCCCCCCCCCCCCCCCCCGCTGCCCTGTCTGTGCTGACCCTTCTCCCCCCCCTGTAGCCCTGTCTGTGCTGTCCCATTCTTCCCCCCCTGACCCCTCCTTCTCCCCCCCCCCTGTAGCCCTGTCTGTGTTGTCCCCTCCTTCTCCCCCCCCCCCCCGTAGCCCTGTCTGTGCTGTCCCCTCCTTCCCCTTGTAGCCCTGTCTGTGCTGACCCCTCCTTCTCCCCCCCCCCTCCTCCCTGTCTGTGCTGTCCCCTTCTCCCCCCCCTCCTCCCTGTCTGTGCTGTCCCCTCCTTCTTCCCCCCTGTAGCTCTGTCTGTGCTCTCCCCTCCTCCCTGTCTGTGCTCTCCCCTCCTCCCTGTCTGTGCTCTCCCCTCCTCCCTGTCTGTGCTCTCCCCTCCTCCCTGTCTGTGCCCTCCCCTCCTCCCTGTCTGTGCTGTCCCCTAACACCCCGCCCCCCCCCCCCCCCCCCGTAGCCCTTCTAAAATGTTTCGTTTTAAACCCCGTATCTACAAGGTCCACATCTGGCGCCCCCGGTGGTTATTACGTGACATGGCCTGCTGGCTCGGTTTCTGTTTCTCTTTGCTCAGATTGTTTCCCCTCTAACCTTTGTCTTACCCCTTTGTCCTGTTTTAGGGCCGCGGACGCCGGAACAACAATCGCTTCCCTGCTATAAGCCGTGAGATCCGCAGTCTGTTAGTTGGGACCCCTTCCTCCTCCACCACCTCTGTCCTTCCGTGTTGTTAACCCTTTTCGTCTCTCTGTTCCGCATCCAGTCTTCGTATCCCCGTAGATGGGCTTCAGTGACTGTATAATGTCTGTTTAGGGACCCGGACGCTCTGATCACTGCTCCTACGGGGGGCGCTGTATCTGTCTGTGACGGGTGACTACCCCCAGCTTGTAGACTAGTATTACCTGCAGTACTTCTCCTACAGGGGTCGCTGTAACGGTCTGGGATGAGTAATCACCTGCAGCTTGTAGAGTCGTGTTACCTGCACTACTTGTCCTACGGGGGGCGCTGTAACTGTCCGAGAAGGGTGACCATCTCCAGCTTGTAGACTAGTATTTCCTGCAGTACTTTTCCTACGGGGGGGGGGGGGGGGGTGCTATAACGGTCCGGGGCGGGTAACCAGCTCCAGCTTGTAGACTTGTGTTACCTGCAGTACTTCTCCTATAGAGGGTGCTGTAGCAGTCGGGACGGGTGACAACCTCCAGCTTGTAGGTTAGTGTAACCTGCAGTGCTTCTCCCAAGGAAGGAAGTCTCTACTCTAGAAGTGTTTTCCTTCACATAGTGACCTCACGGATGGGCCGACGTCGCCCGGCTGGTGAGTGCCCTCGCGGATGGGCCGACGTCGCCCGGCTGGTGAGTGCCCTCGCGGATGGGCCGACGTCGCCCGGCTGGTGAGTGCCCTCGCGGATGGGCCGACGTCGCCCGGCTGGTGAGTGACCTCGCGGATCTGCCGACGTCGCCCGGCCGGCGGACCTGAAGTTCTATTGATTATCCTCCAGCTATTATACGCAGTCCCGTGCGGACGCCTCACTGTGATCCCGTATAACGATGGTATCGTCTATGAAGCGGCGCCCCACACTGACCGGTCCAGGTTAATACAGCTGTTAGAGGCTTTACCTGAAAGGATCAGAATATCCTTTAACCCCTTAATGACTCGGCCTATTTTGGCGTTGAGGACCAAGCGATTTTTGGTATTTTTCCATCTCCATTTTTCAAAAGCCATAACTTTTTTATTTTTCCGTCGACGCGGCCGTATAAGGGCTTGTTTTTTTGCGTGGCGAGCTGTAGTTTTTATCAGTGCCACTTTTGGGTACATAGGCTATATCGTAAAACTTACTTATTATTTTTTTTTATGATAACAGGGAGAGAAAACGCATCAATTCTGCCATAGATTTTATTTTTATTTTTCTTACAGCGTTAATCATGCAGCATAAATGAGACACTAAATGTTTTCTGCGGGTCGGTACGGTTACAACGATACCAAATTGTTATATTTCTTTTTTTAGGTTATTACACTTTTTTGCAATAAAAAGCCTTTTTTTTTGGAAATTTTTTTTTCCTCTATAGCTGCATTCAAAGTCCTGTAACTTTTTTGTTTTTCTATGCACGGAGCTCTATGAGGGCTTATTTGTTGCGAGAGGAGCTGTAGTTTTTATTGGTACAATTTTGGGGGAATGTACGGCTTTTTTGATCACTTTTATTGAATTTTTTGTGGGGCAAAATGCTAAAAATTAGCATTTTGCCTCTGTTTTTTAGCGGGCTTTTTTTACGCTTTTTGTTGTACAAAATAAAGAGTGTTCAACTTTTTGTACACGTCGTTAAGGACGCGTCAATACCCAATATGTGGGTTTTCATTTTTTTTTACCTTTTTTTTAATGCTAATATTAGAAAAAGCATAAAAAAGGGGGTTTTTAACATTTTTTTTTACTTTTTTTTTTTTACATTTTTTATTTTATTTTTTTTACACTATTTGAGTCCCTCTGAGGGACTTGCAGCACTGTGCCGATGATCGCTGTCATAAGGCATGGCAGAGCTCTGCTCTGCCATGCCTTATCGCTTATACAGCGATCATAGGCATTGGCAATACAGGACGCCAGTGTCTGGCGTCCTGTTGCCATGGCGAGAGGACGGGCTCTCGCGATAACATCGCGAGAGCCGGCTGGAGACACAGAGGGAGCTCTGTGAACTCTTTCCCTGCCGCGATCTACTTAGATCGCGGCAGGGAAGGGGTTAACAGCGGGGGGGCGCATCTCCGATGCCCCCCCCGCTGTTGCAGCGGGACGCCGGCTGTGACTGACAGCCGGCTCCCGCTGTGGGATAGCGCGAGGTCAGCCATGATCTCGCGCTATCCCGATGACGTACCGGTACGTCATTTTGCGCGAAGTACCAGGCTCCCATGACGTACATCATGGAGCGGGAAGGGGTTAATGTCTGTTTCTATGGATGGGAATTTCACAAAAGCCATGCATTTTTGCATGAAAATCGCCTCCCATCTGCGGTAAGACGCACGTTGGTGAGTGCGATATCTGGCCATGGTTCCCGGCCTGATATTCCCCCGTGTGAAATCGCCAGAGGAAGAGATTGGCGAAGGCTTGTCCTCAGCAGAGAGGCATTCTGGGTAATGACGTTGGGGTCTACAGCTTACGGGAGTTCTCTTCTTGTGACGCTCATATGATGTGACTGTATATTGGCCGGTCCGTCAGTGATATTACGGGGCGTACCGTGTGACTTGTTAGCTGCGACCAAGAAAAGTGTCTTTATAGACGCGTGTGGTGCAGACATGGTGTCACGGGGCACCGGACATTTGTAATCTTTAACCCCTCAGTGACCGCTAATACGTGTTCTCACATCCTGGGTGTCTGGGCTTTATACTACAGGGCCATGAAAACACAGTAGAATAAAGCCCCGGGGGTGGAAGTAGCCGACAGCTTGGAGCGGTCCCCGGGGGGGGGGGGGGCTGCCCTGTGCGGTCCCCGGGGGGGGGGGGGGCTGCCCTGTGCGGTCCCCGGGGGGGGGGGGCTGCCCTGTGCGGTCCCCGGGGGGGGGGCTGCCCTGTGCGGTCCCCGGGGGGGGGGCTGCCCTGTGCGGTCCCCGGGGGGGGGGCTGCCCTGTGCGGTCCCCGGGGGGGGGGCTGCCCTGTGCGGTCCCCAGTCTGGCGATCGACTCTATCCAATGGATAATTGCAATCGCATAAAAGTAATAAAATAAAAAGTTTAGTTTTCTCTTCCCTCACGGATCCGATCGGTGGGGGGGGGGGGGGGTGACCCTACCTACCTACCTACGGCCCCCGGAGATGTCCCCCGACAGGATATTTATCCACGGACCTTTTACACAGCTTCTGGGTGTGCGCCGTTGGCAAAATGGCGGATGCATACACAAAAGCTGGGGATTGCCCAGCAAATTTGAATTCTCCTGGGTACCAATGGTAGCGAAGAGCTTGGAGATGTCACGGGGGAGGCGGGGAGCGGTTCCCGGTCACATGATTGCCGCTATCCAATGGATAACCCCGTTTACAAAAAAGTTTGAAGAGTTTCACTTCTCCTCACGGATGCGATCGGTGTGGGACATGAAACTTCTTACCCGAGGCCCGACTTGTCCCCTGATGCAATCCTCCTCCACGGACCTTCCCCGGCGTCTGTGCATGCGCCCATCAGCAAGATGGCGGACGCAAGTGCAAAAGCCAGGAAGGACCCAGGAAATGTAAAATCTCCTGACTCCCCCCACCACCTACCAAGGGTAGCTGAGAGCCTGGAGGCCCTGGTGAGCGGTCCCCGGTCATGTGATCGCCATTATCCAGACCGCTACCTGTAATATGTAATTTACAAGAAGCCCCGGGCACGCTCGCCTATCAGTTCCAGGAGCAGCTTGTTGAGCGCCTTCTGTGTGAGACCGCTGCACCGCAGCAAGATTACGAAGCCTCACAGAGCGCCACTTTACACCTCATCCCTGTCGCTGAGGTCACGAAATACCCCCAAAAAAGCATGGAAGGAGGGGGGATACGTGTTTTTATTGCCCCATGTGCCCATCGCCACCAGCCTCTGTAATCACCCCTGTCTTTGGACAAACCACGCAGGTTACTCTATTACTTGTATCTAAGATTAGGGAATCTCAAAGGGATCAGCAGGAAGGGGTTCTTTTTAGGGAGTCATTTTTTTTTTTTGTGCAGCAGTGAGCAGCGGGGCCTGGACTGTATTCAGCTGTGCCCTGCTGGGCGTACCCTCTAACAGGCCGAGCCATGTGCCCTGTAAGCAGACTGGGGCCACTACGGCTATGTTTCTGAACTTGGGACAAACAGGGAAATCCATTTTGAGGTGAAAATCCTCATTTTCAGGGGCACTATAGAAAAAAAAAACTGACTACAAAATGACATCTTTGGAATTCTATGAAGTTTTATTTTTTTTCTCCTCTAAATTGCATTAACCCCTGTGTGTAAAAAGAAAGAAAACTGTGAGGTCAGAATCCTCCTGACCCCCTCAGGGATTACATTCAGGGGTGTGTTTTTAAATGGGGTGATTTGTGGACTATCATTCTGACACCCATGAGCCCCTGTAATCTTGGGGCCGGAAGACAAAATGCTCCTCAAAATTTGAATAACTTCAGGGGTTTTGTTTTTTTTTTTGGAAAATCCTACTGATGTTTGTCCTCAGGTCCTCCCTGGTTGATCAGCCGGCGTCTGTCACTGGGGACCCTGACCGATCAGCTGTGCGGGTGCATGCTGTCAGACCAGAAGCCTCCATGTGGACCTCCTTATACTGGCTGGTGTTTGTAACTAGGCATGGCTCCCATTAACTTATATGACCATTGTGCCAGCCACTACACAAATGTCGGCACGGAGGTTTCCACTTTGACCGCTGTGTTATTGCGGCGCTGACAGCATGCGCCCGCACAGCCGATCGGTCAGGGTCCCGAGCGACGGACCCCGGCCGATCAACTATTGTATTTCTCTGGAAAACCCCTTTAATGTTAAATTTATACATCTCCTAAATGGGTAAAAAAAAAAAACACAATCTTTTTTCAATGCGCTTCCAGAATAAAGGGAGCAGGTGGAAATGTATACCTCATCAGAAATGTGTGCCGTATGTTTGACATATTGCAGTTGAAAATGTGAAAAAAAAGACAATTTTTTTCAGAATGTTCTAAATTTTTGGCCTTTTTTTAATAAAGATCCACAAATTCTATCGGTCTATTTTTACCAGCTAAATGAAGTACAACATGTGACGGAAATAAACAACGTCAGAATCAGTGGGACATGCAGAACCTTTACGGAGTCATTCTATGTTAAATGTCAGATTACCAATATTTGGCCTGGTCATTAAGGCGCAAACAGGCTTGGTCACTAAGGGGTTAAGGAGCCGGTATTTCTCCCTTGTCGCGGTCAGCCGCAGCGCCTGAGAACCTTAGTGCTAAACCGGGGTAGATACCTCTTACCAGATGGGGATAACGTGTTGGGCGTTGTGGACTTCCTATAGATGCCTGACAAATCCCGGGTCCTGGTGTCATTACCAGTGTGACGGCCCCCCAACACCCGTGATGGGTGTATGATCTCTGCTTGCTGTCAGGGTTCAGAGGCCGACATGCTGTACAGTGTCATCTGCGCTGATACAGTGTAACAAACCTCCGCTGTGAGAGGTATGAGGTCAGGATGGGTGTCGGTGGGTGTCGTCGCTCTGGGTGGGGTCCTGTATCTGGCTGTACCCCCTCCCTGCAGCGGCTCGTCCTGTGACAGTCAGCAGACTCTGATGCTTTCCCCGGCAGGGCTCTAGATCCTCCGGAGCTCCGCACGTCTCTGTAGGTTGTTGCCTGGCCTCTGGTCGCCCTTGTCGTCCGTCCTGTACTGACTTGTCGTGTGCTTCTTCCCGCAGACCGCGAGCTCCGTGACCAGGATGAGCGTGGAGGCCACCGGTAAGCCCCTGAAGGTGGGCTCGCGAGTGGAGGTGATTGGCAAGGGGCACCGCGGTACTGTCGCTTTTGTAGGGGCCACGCTGTTTGCCACTGGCAAGTGGGTTGGAGTCATCCTCGATGATGCCAAGGGAAAGAATGACGGCACTGTGCAGGGCAGGAAGTACTTCACCTGCGAAGAGAACCATGGGATATTCGTGCGTCAGTCACAGGTACGATACCACACATGTAATATGTATATAGGGGCAACGCTCTGAATTCCCAGCTGCCCCTTACACAGACAAAGTGCTACAGAAACGTCTACCACTAGGGGGAACTCTGAGTCCAGACTCATTATGGTCAATGGGAGTCCTGTAGATCAGTATGCAGCGCACAACCTGCTCTGGGCGTTCATTCAGAGGCGTCCGCTGTGGGCGGAGTCTGCTGCTTGTAGGGTTTTCTTGGTTTTATATAAGGGATTCCATTATCTGACAGCAAGCAGAGATCTTGGAAAGGGTGAGGAAGTGATACTTGAAGTCTCCTAACCCCATTTGATGTATGGTGGAAGCTGGGTTGTCATTGTATAGGCCTGGCTCAGGAGACAAGCCCACTCTTTACATGGCGGAGGTCTAGCCACAGGGGCCGTGATCGGGGATAAACTCTGATCCTGGCAGTTAACCCTTTAGATGCCGCTGTCAGCCCAACAGAAGGGCGCCTTCTGTTACCTGACTATCTCATCCACAACAGTTTGCCCTTTTCTGGGGGTTGTCTTGTTTCCAAGGGAAAAAAATGCATAAAAATCGATGGAAAGGTCTTGTGTGCTCCAACGCAGGCCGGGCTCACACGGGCGGATGGGAACTGTGGATTCCACAATTGGCGTCAGCGTGGACGATACGCCGGCATTGAAAGGCATGTACTCTTGTTGGTTCTGTCAGACATGCGGATAGGAGTTGCGGACTTTGCTAGCAGAAGAAGAATCACAATGTGCTCTGTTTTAGCGCAGATTGCCGGCATTGAAGTCAATGGGTGAGCGTTCCGTAACGTTAACATTACCTATGAGCGATGGAAACGTTCGCAACTCAATAGGAAAATAGATAGAAAAGCCGGCTGTCAGGATGTCATTCAATGAATGGCTGTGAGTGGTTAATCCAGTGCCGACTCTAATTGGCTGATACGGCGCTTGATGAACCAATCAGAGCATTAGTTTGCTGGAGGCGGGGTATTCAAGCCCCACTTCAAGGAAGAATTGCTCTGTCAGCGCTCAGGAGGACTGGCAGCCTGCAGATCAGTGCGAGGGACCCAAACGCCGGCTGCTAGGTGAGTATTAGAAGACCCAGTGCCTCTTTTAGGGCAAAAATTGATATAAGGCAGTGTCTTATTTTCAGGGAAACGCGGCATGAGGGGACAATTTCCATTTTGTGGCTCCCCCATTTTTGTTTTGCTTTTGCATCTTGTACAATAAGCTGCAATATATTATTATATTAGCAGAAAAGTTAAAGGTCCTGGGGGGGGACTTGTAAATGGAACCGGTCACCATTTTTTAGTAATGTGATGCAATAGCAGCCCCCCCCCCACCGGCCCTGCTTCATTTACACGCCGCGCAGGAACCTCAAACTGCTAATATCAAGGTATTCTTGTATTCACAGTGATGGCAAACTAAGTGCGGGGCAGACGGATGCTTCTGGACTGCTGCTATTGGTTCACTTTGCTAAAAAATGGTGCCGGGTTCCCTGTAAGTGGAACAACACTTAAAACAAAACCCTGTATATGCTTGGTATACGAACCCACAGAATAAAGGTCAGGAAGGGCTTCTGTTCTCCTCGAACATCTAGAAGGTGTGAGGAGACTTATAAGGCCAACCATGCTCCTCTGAGAGATATGGAACAATACCCCTGCAGCGCCACCTATTGGAAGGCAGCAGTACCTTACTGCAAGACAATGTCAGACTTTTTTAGACCAATCTTTGCAGAGTTGCTGCCTTCCAGTAGGACCCCTCCTGAGCCGCTCTAGGCCTCTCACTAGCCAAGCCTGAAGCCTGCTGTACTCCTACAGACCCAGAATTACAGCCATTTGGAACGGGGCGGGAATAAAGCGTTTACAGTTGTACTTCTTTAGTGTGTCAGGGGTGAGGGGGAGACCGACGCAGGGGTGAGGGGGAAACCGACGGGATCTATGACTCTCCTGTCCTAGGGCAAAGGTCACATGAATTTCTGTTTACCACCCCTCCCTGCCCATAGCGCGGCCGAGAAAATTGCGCAAGATTTGTACGTTGCAAGATGCATGAATATAAACGCCATTCTTTTACATGAGAGATTTTTCCCACATCACGGCGCAAGAAAAAATCGTGGCATGTCCGATCTGTTGGCGTTCCCTCGGAACGCATCGCCCATTGTTTTCATTTGAGGCCAGAAAACACGTTGCACAGTGTGTGATTCCAGGTTTCCCATTGAAAACATGGGAAAGGCTTGCCGATCAGCCGGAGGACCACAGATCTACTTGAGGGATGGTAGGTGTGTTTGACCAACGTCTCCCATCCGCAGGTACATCACATATTATCAGCCCGAGTTTCACGGCCGCATATCCCGCTCCACTGCGTGAAACCAGCCGCCGTCAGAGAGCAGATTTGCTCTCTGATTGTCGTATACAGGCTTTTTGACAGAAAAGGGGAGCAGTGATGAGGTCATCTGAGCCTCTACACCTTCTAATGCTGCAGGCGGGGCATCGAAAAGTTTCTTTGCAATTTTTTTTTTTTCTGTTTTAAAAACAAAAAACCTCGAATACAGGGAGATCTGTGCTGCCGACGCTCTGAGGATTGTCTACGCCGGATGCAATTGTAACAAGGCCTCAGCTGGGGAATCGTTTAAGAATCTACTGTTTTTAGGACACTGTGAAAAGAAGAATATTCTGATTCACAGACAGAAAGCAGAGATCTTACATGCTGAGAACTTTACATGAGGAGTCCAGAGGAAAGCTGCAGAACTTCAGTCTGTAGACAAAACTTCATATAAGACATGGAAAAAGGCGATACAATGTAAAGGGCGAAGAGGTAATAATGTAACGTTAGTGGCTTTATCAGAACGGGTGAGCAGAAGGGGGGGTGGAAGCCGATCTGCTACCGTAATCGTGGTGTCCCAGAGGTGAGTGTTTGATGGGCACACCGCATTCATACGGGTGGGAGACACAGGACTGCTGCCCTTTCATCCGTCGGGGTCCTATTCATCGGCCTCATCCTCCATCCACATCTTGGGATAACCCCTTAATGCTGTCTGACATTTAGGTCTCAAACAGACCCCCGACCACCGCAGCGGGGATCAAACAGAACTGCTATCACAGTTGTTGGCCATGTAAATGTCCGGCCGGAGGGAGTCTCTCACCCAGATAGCCCGCCTGTGGGAGGGAGTCTCTCACCCAGATAGCCCGCCTGTGGGAGGGAGTCTCTCACCCAGATAGCCCGCCGGTGGGAGGGAGTCTCTCACCCAGATAGCCCGCCGGTGGGAGGGAGTCTCTCACCCAGATAGCCCGCCGGTGGGAGGGAGTCTCTCACCCAGATAGCCCGCCGGTGGGAGGGAGTCTCTCACCCAGATAGCCCGCCGGTGGGAGGGAGTCTCTCACCCAGATAGCCCGCCGGTGGGAGGGAGTCTCTCACCCAGATAGCCCGCCGGTGGGAGGGAGTCTCTCACCCAGATAGCCCGCCGGTGGGAGGGAGTCTCTCACCCAGATAGCCCGCCGGTGGGAGGGAGTCTCTCACCCAGATAGCCCGCCGCTGCGGCTCGTTTGTCCCGGCAGCCTGTGGCCGGACTTCATGGAACTCTTGTCAGAATGCACTACAGTGAATAGAAACTGGCTGCGAGCTCCGTTGGGGATGGCCGGAGGTAACGATCACTCGCCCCTCAATAATGCAGCCTGCTGGTTTGTTTCAGTTTTTTTTTTCTTTTCTTGGTGCTAAATGTAGAATAGAACAGTTTAGAACATTTTAAGTGGAATGAAACGGAAAAAACGCACAATTGCCCCATCCACAGCGGCTATTGTTCTAAATGGGGCGTGCGCCATGCAGCAGACGTGGCACGATGACCTCATTCTGTAGCTTGGTATGATTGCCACAATACTGACTTTACTTGGCTAGATTTTTACTTTCTTGCTTTAGTACTTTAACCCCTTAGTGACCAAGCCTGTTTGCGCCTTAATGACCATGTGTCGTAACATGAAATGACTCCATAAAGGTTTTGCATCTCCAAGTGATTCTGACATTGCTTTTTCTCCACACATTGTACTTCATTTAGGTGGTAAAGATAGACCGAGAGAATTTGTGTATATTTATTAAAAGCGCCAAAATTGGGAAAATTTTGAAAAATTGTCTTTTTTTTTTTAACATGTCAAATATGTGCCAACATACTGTACACATGTGATAAGATATATATTTCCATCTGTTTACTTTATTCTGGACGCACATTGGAAAAACTTTAGTTTTTTTTTTGTTTTTTTTTTAAACTATTTAGGATTTGTACAAATTTAACATTAATATTTTGAGAACATTTTGTTTTCCTGCACCAAGATTACAGAGGCTCATGGGTCTCAGAATGATTTATCCCCCCCACAACTGACCCCATTTTAAAAACTACACCCCTAATGTATTCACTGAGGGGGTCAGGAGGATTTTGACCGTACAGGTTGTTTTTTTTCAGGAGTTAATGCAATTTTATTTTTCCTCCCACAAGTTACATTTTTTACAAATATGTCATTTTAAAGACGTATTTTTTTTCTATAGTAAACCTTTGAATAGTTTTTGTGTGTTTCTTTGTTTTCTATTGCTGCATGCCTAAATGAAAAATGTTAAGTCTCCTTGTACCCAAATGGTTCCACTGGAATCTTCAAGTCTCCTTACAAGATAAGAGCCTGATGGAGCCTCCTCAGTGGGAAAATGGTTGGAAGGGTCAAAATCTGCCAAGAAAAGCAAATTTTTTTTTTTTTTTTTTTTTTTTTTTGCGGGGGGGGGGGGGGGGGGGGGGGGTGGAAGGTTAACAAATGGCTATAGTGTACAAAGCTTCTCGCCATACAGTCACTGCGCCCCCTGCTGGTCAGTTCACAAGAAGCAGCTTCTATCATTCTACAGTATTTGCTGGATGGATTGGACTGCTCTGCTCCCTGCTGGCAATGCTGCGCTTTATCATCCTGCAATGAATCGGACACTTAACCCCTTCAGGGCCAAGCAACTATAACTTTTCCTTATCCTACAATTTTTGCTTGTGTGTGTTTGTTTTTTCATGACCGTACCTTTTACGTCTTCCTCTGGTCATGTGACTTTCTCTGTAATTTGTGATGGGAGGGGTTCTATGTTGTCCTGGCACCGTTATGGGGTCCCTAGTAGGGGTAGTGAAGAATTTATATTACTAGTACTGAGAGGGGATGAAGAGGACCTACAATCCCACTGTTGTAGTTTGTGGGGTTTCTTGCCCCCATTCTGGGGTATATATGATGACGGCTACATTCACACCGGCGAGCGCCGTGTCACACTTGCCAACATGCGTTTTCACGCAAAAACGCCTCGCATCCCTTGTGTGACCTTGCGCTCCTCCAGCGGGTGTCTCGGCGCGTCGGAGGGTCGCAAGTGATTCCAGCGGGAGCGACAGTAGAGAGAAGGCGCCGCCGACTATTCTTACAACATCGCTGCGCGGGGAAAGCATCCCTCCAGTGATCAAGTCCAGGCAAAAGAACGGAATTCATATTCTGCATAAAACTCGTGCGATATTCTGGGGTGCCTGACTGGAGCCTTATTCAGTAAACGGCCATCATGGACCCCGCTGCGGTCACAGAGTCTCCGGCGCCTTTTACACGGAGCCAGCAATCGTTTGCATGAGCGAATGTGGAGAGGTCGCTCTTAGAGACACTTCACACACGCAGATAAATCGCTGACCTTTAATAGTTCACTATACAATCGCCATTTACAAGAGAAGAGGGAACTATTACTTTTATGGCCGCGTAACGTACGATCAGTGAATGAATTGTCGTCCAGTCGGTGGCCCTATTTACTTAAATTCACGCGATCCAATGATTTTTGGCGCGGTAGCTGTTTTGTGTACGAGGGCTCTTGGGCCGCGGTGACACGGGGATTTTGATCTTTGGTGAAATCTGCCTTCAAAAGTTTCCTATTCATTTCGGGACTCTTCGCCGCCGTCTGTGTGGCGTGCGTTCTTCTGACTCGCGCTTTTGAAACCCACATGCAGAAAAAAACAGTGACCTCCCTTCTGGATTCTGTGTTAGGAAATCCGCACGCAGGGTCTCCCCGCTTCGCCCCCCAATAACCCTGTTCACCACCTTTCACGTGGGACATGATGGGTTTACGGGGGCGGATGGGCATTAATATGAGCGTCGACCTCGCAGCAGTGATTGGTCAGCTTCAGTCTAGCGTGGGCCGGTTATTGGGGTAAGGATCGCTCGGTCTTCCCCTGTAAATGGGTCCTAAGTGGTTAAACGGTCTGAATCGGATGTAACTTCTAGGCCCCGCTCACGCAGGCATATCTATGTGTGATACGGGCTGATTGCACTCCATTGATTTGCGTTGGGGTGTTCAGATGGGCGTATTTTTCATGTGACGGTCACAGCATGTCCTGTATTTGTGGGTATTCAGAGCCCGAAATCGCCCATTGAGGTTTATGGGATCAGGTAAATGCCCAACAGATATGCTGGTGCGTGCGTAGTCACTGTTGGTACACAGGTTGGCAGGAGGCGGGGGGTGAAGTAGTGGAATCGGTTCGGCCTTCTTGCGTTGTTTTGCTAGCTGGAACAAAACAGTGTATATGCAGGGAACACGTATGCAAAAAAATCCTCGCGTGCGCAGAAAATACACGTGTGTGTGTGTGTGTGTGTGTGTGTGTGTGTGTGTGTGTGTATACAGTAACAACACTCGAGTGAATGAGCCCTATGTTATATTCCAGTCCCAGCTCTCTATACCTCTGTCTCATGAGATCCTGTTGCAGCAGAGCTGACAATCTACTTGTTTGCCGCAGGGACGCGGCTGCATTGTGTTACGGGCAGGTCTGGGCGGCATGACCTCACCCTGCTTTGCGCTCTGCATTATTCTCACTGTACCCTGTGATGTTTGCTCTGTGGCCACAACTTACAGTTCAGGGTGTGCAGGTGACGCTGTGTGCTTGGCTCTGCTACATCCGCATGCCTGTGTATTATTGAAGCTGCTGTGGAACTGCAACTCCCAGCAAGCCCCAGTCATGCCAGGCTTCCTGTATAACCAGAGCACATAGCGATCAGGAAATGTCACAGATTTTTTTTTGTAGGGGGCCAGAAACACTTCGTCATGTTGTTACATCAACTTCTGTCTTTTTTTTTTTTAGATCCAGGTTATAGACGATGGCGCGGACACAACATCCCCCGAAACCCCAGAACCGGCCGCCACAAAGGTCCTCAAGAGAGGTATGAGCACAGTCATAAGTCACTTTGCTGTATGATAAAGCTATATGTAATCTACGGGCATACAAATACTCTTCAGATGAGAAAGTGGAGTAACCGCCCTGAAAACAGCGACGGCAACCCCTCACAGGACCCTAACCCTACCTTTCACTTAATATCCCTTTTTTTAAATAAGGGACCGATAGGATTAGGTTCCTGTATGGGTTCGCTCTTTTCAGGGAGGTAACTCCGCTTTCTCCTCTTCATACTAGGGTTTCGGACGGCTTGGGGTGCAGTTAGGCTTAAAGACTTGTTAATAAAGGTTCTATATTAATGTAAAGGACTATACCCTTTTCTGTGAACCCTGCTATCAGATCCGATGGGTGTGCATGAGGCGGCGGGCTCAGTGTGGCTGGGGCCTCCCTGCTACTTGATATCTTTATGCTGATTTATTAATTTACATCTTATTTCTTGCAGAGACGACGGACCCCCCGAAGGCCAGTAAACTGGTGAGTCTGCCGCTCCACGTACTCCATACAGCTGAGCAGTGGCTGTACATAACTGCTGGGGTTATAATGGATCGCTCACTTCTGATACAAGGACCCTCTGTAGAGGACTTAAGGGTCTGTTCACACAACTCGACACGGAAAATCACGTTTCTTAACATGGCAGCGCGTTTCTAAGTCATCGGAATTCTGCATGTGGACTTTGGCAGTTCACGAGGCTAAATCCGTGCTGAAAGACGTGGGTTTGCACACAGTTTTTAGATGTGGCATTCACGTGGAGAATTCTGTAGTGAAGTCCGTTGCCTCGGCGGGCCCTTTGCTCCTTCCGGGCCACTGGCCGGGCCCTCCGCTCCTCGACAAAAAAATGTGATTTTCCGCAACGGAATCCTGCATGCAGATCCGTGTCAACAACTACCAGTGAGCCGCGGATTCTGATGCAGAGAATTCCGCCGTCTGAACGTACAAACATACCCTACGGTTACCGGGTTATGCACACCTGTGGTTTTATTTCCGATTTTGTTTTTTTTCTACACTAACAAATCTGTGTGTTTTTAAAAAAATTAAACATCGCAGCGTGTCTGATGTCTCAGATGGCGGTCGCCACGTTAAGTCCGTGGTCCCGCAAAAAAAAAAAAAAAGAGCATGTAGGTGACATCCATCTCTGGAAAGACACCGGAGAATTAACAAAAAAAGACTTGCCACGTGTATGATGAGAAATGGACATACAAAAGGTTGTCTGGGACCTTCATGATGCCTTTTTTTTTTTTAATTTTATTTTTTACTACGATTGATGACCTGCCCTCAGGATCGGTCATTAGAGGCGGTTTCTGCTATCCTCAGGATAGGTCGTTAGAGGCGGTTTCTGCTATCCTCAGGATAGGTCATTAGAGGGTGTTTCTGCTATCCTCAGGATAGGTCATTAGAGGGTGTTTTCTGCTATCCACAGGATCGGTCATTAGAGGTGTTTTCTACTATCCTCAGGATAGGTCATTAGAGGGTGTTTTCTGCTATCCTCAGGATAGGTCATTAGAGGCTGTTTTCTGCTATCCTCAGGATAGGTCATTAGAGGGTGTTTCTGCTATCCTCAGGATAGGTCATTAGAGGGTGTTTTCTGCTATCCTCAGGATAGGTCATTAGAGGGTGTTTCTGCTATCCTCAGGATAGGTCATTAGAGGCGTTTTCTGCTATCCTCAGGATAGGTCGTTAGAGGCGGTTTCTGCTATCCTCAGGATAGGTCATTGGAGGCGGTTTCTGCTATCCTCAGGATAGGTCATTAGAGGGTGTTTCTGCTATCCTCAGGATAGGTCATTAGAGGGTGTTTCTGCTATCCTCAGGATAGGTCATTAGAGGGTGTTTTCTGCTATCCACAGGATCGGTCATTAGAGGTGTTTTCTGCTATCCTCAGGATAGGTCATTAGAGGGTGTTTTCTGCTATCCTCAGGATAGGTCATTAGAGGGTGTTTCTGCTATCCTCAGGATAGGTCATTAGAGGGTGTTTTCTGCTATCCGTAGGATAGGTCATTAGAGGCGGTTTCTGCTATCCTCAGGATAGGTCATTAGAGGCGGTTTCTGCTATCCTCAGGATAGGTCATTAGAGGCCGTTTCTGCTATCCTCAGGATAGGTCATTAGAGGGTGTTTCTGCTATCCTCAGGATAGGTCATTAGAGGGTGTTTTCTGCTATCCGTAGGATAGGTCATTAGAGGCGGTTTCTGCTATCCTCAGGATAGGTCATTAGAGGCGGTTTCTGCTATCCTCAGGATAGGTCATTAGAGGCCGTTTCTGCTATCCTCAGGATAGGTCATTAGAGGGTGTTTCTGCTATCCTCAGGATAGGTCATTAGAGGGTGTTTTCTGCTATCCGTAGGATAGGTCATTAGAGGCGGTTTCTGCTATCCTCAGGATCGGTCATTAGAGGCCGTTTCTGCTCTCCTCAGGATAGGTCATTGGAGGCCGTTTCTGCTCTCCTCAGGATAGGTCATTGGAGGCGGTTTCTGCTCTCCTCAGGATAGGTCATTTAAAGGAGTTTTTCGAGGTTATTGGTGGCAGTGGGAGGGTTCTGCCAAGAACAAAAAAATGAAGGCAGTAGTTGCCTGCTGCTTCCGCGATGCTCCGCCGCCGCCGTGCTGCAGGGGTATGTAGGTTGTTGACTCATTTCACTGCTGCAGCCAACAGCAAGAACATCACTGATGATGTCCCACAAACCTGCCATGGGCTTCTATGAGAAGCGGCCATGTCAGGTTTTCGGTATATTACTGGGCCTTCTCTCTAGCGCAGCCGTGAGTATGTTTATTTTATATGATTGGAGGGGTCCGCCACTCAGGATCTCCACATATCCGCTGATTTCCGGCACCGCTATCGGTATGGACAGTGCTGGAGGGAAATGGCAATGTCCTTATCGCAGCAGCCCGGTTTGGTACGTTAGGCACAGCTGCCATCGAATGGGAGCTGTGCCTGTTGTACCAAACCCAGCCACTGCAATACAAAAACAGGGCTATCTGCCTGCAGTGCTGTCCAAACTGACAGGGGCCTCGGCTGATCTATGGGGACCCTGAGAACCCCTCCGATCAACTATTGATGACCTATTCTGAGGAGAAGTCTCAGACAACCCTTTAATCTTGGTCTGATTTACACAGACTAAATAAGTCCTAAGGGGAAAGGGACTTTATTCCACATCCCTTTCATTTATTGTGCCCTCTGTGGTCTGCCGCAGGCACTGCATCTCCTGTAAGCTTCCCAGTTCCCATAAGGTACACGCATCGGTCCGCCCCCTAAGGGGCCAGTCCATGCGCTCGGCTTTTTCTTCTCCTGCCAAACAAGCCTTTAGCCATTTACGTCAACCTTTGCTACTGTTAGCCGGTGCCTGAACAATCAGTCTATAGCATGCAAAGGTGCTGACATGGCTCTGCCTCTCCTGGTCCGCGGCCTACTTATTGGCCAAGCCAGTACTTTGCCTGCCTAGGCCTCTGCCCTCTTCCTCATCTACTTTGTCTCCACCTGCATTCTGCAGCTTGCCCTGCCCTCAGCTCTGTTCCTCTGATGGCTCTCTGGTACTGTTACTATAAAGCTGACCAGGTTGTATCAGACCATTTCTGAGGTCGCGATCTGGGCTTCCCTGCAGATGAGCGCTGCGTAATAAGTTGGCGCTATATAAATAAAGTTGATTATTATGTTTGGTGGGCCTAACCTCACTATATAAGGAACAAGTACCGGTGTACGATCACTTCCACACCAGTATACCAAAGGCATTAGTACCGCTATATGGGCCACGTACTTCTACCACACTGCTACTAAGTAAAGAGCACTATACAAAAAAAATGGTTATCTCGCTTGGTCGACGAGGGTCCGTAGCGCCGATCTAGAATGACCACGGCCAAGAGCATTGTTCCATTCGTTGTGTTGATGTCGGAGGTACCGTTGCCTATCTGTTTCACCCACGATTGCCGCGGACGACCAGGGGGCCTCCGCCGTCCAGCAGGGGGTCGTCTCTCGATCTTCCTAGCATTTGCTGCGGTTGGAGCACCGTGGGCCGGATAGCTTTTGACAAGCGTGCAACATGACCAAAAAGTGCGAGTCGTCTCCTTGTTATTGTTTTTGTGATTGACTCAAGCCCCGTGCGAGCCTGGATCTGATGAAGGCGAACCAACGGACACAGAGAATCTGGCATTGGCATCGCATGTGAAAGGACTGCAGACGCTCTGTGGTTTGCGACAGCAAGGTCCAGGTCTCCGAGCCGTACTGTAATATTGGCATAACGCAGGTCTGGTAGAATCGAATCTTAGTCCTGAGTGTTATGTTCTGCCTCCGCCAGAGTTTATCCCGGGACCTCATCACTGAGGCGAAAAATACCCCCATCATATAACAATATGTACCTGCTCCACACAGGCACTCTGTAAGCCCTATAAGTAATTGCAGCACAGTTACCTCCCAGTCGTCACAGGTGACGTCCCCTCTGACTGGAATCGTTCACTTCCCTTTTCTTATCCGTCTGTCCCAGACCAACATGACAACTTCTGTCTGCAACGCGTGTCTGCAGAATTTGCCTCACAGATGACTTTGGCTCCTCCAACTTTCCCACAATCTTAAATTTCCCATCTGTAATGCTCCATGTTTATCTAACCCATTGCCATGATGAGCGTCTGGGTCCCCTCCCTGTAGTTTGGAGTTGGGTGCCGCTTGCACCGGCACACTGATGCCCTCCATCTGCTCCCTACTCTCATCCTGTGATTATGACAGTAAGTGACGGAACAGGAAGCCAATGACTTTTTGCACCGCTGTAGTTTTAAACTGGATTGGCGTCCTGAAGACGTCGGCGGCGCTCGCCTTGTGGATGGCAGACGTGCTCACCGTTTGACAGATGTGTGTGCTAATTTGCTCCTATTCATGTACGGGTCAGTACAGCTGTAATGGGCTTCCTAGCAATCCATATATGTGGTAGGTGTAATAAGGACTGGTTATTGGGGTACATGTGGGTTACATCAGTCTACAAAGTTTGGTTATAGGACTGTAGTTGGGTTGTGGGCGTTGTATGGAGATGTATCGTCCTGTACAGAGGTATAATAAGGCTGTTATCTTATGACCTGCTCTCCTGTAATAAGATCAAGTAACCCCACAGACAAAGCTTCTAAGGTACCATTCGCATGCGGCTGCCAACTAAGCATTTAGTGAGAAATCAATCACCAGTCAGTCGCTTGTTTTTTAGCAGAACTGAAATGCAAACAATGAAGGCCGGTAGGAAGGATCGTGGGGACGACTATCACTCCTGGGTAATCATAGGAGCGATGGTTGGGCAATAGTCCAAGGGATGCGTACATGCCCAACAGTTGCCCTTGGTAAAGGTTAATACCTTCTCGTGTCTCCTGGGTACTACTCCACCTCACTGATCACCTGACCTATAACCTGTCTTACTCTCTGTGCGGGATACTACTCCACCTCACTGATCACCTGACCTGCTCTCCATGCAGGGTACTACACCTCACTGATCACCTGACCTACTCTCCATGCAGGGTACTACACCTCACTGATCACCTGACCTACTCTCCATACAGGGTACTACACCTCACTGATCACCTGACCTACTCTTCATGCAGGGTACTACACCTCACTGATCACCTGACCTGTAACCTGTCTTGCTCTCCGTGCAGGGTCCTACTGCTCCTCACTGTTACCTGACCTCTAACCTGTCTTGCTCTCTGTGCAGGGTCCTACTCCACCTCACGGATCACCTGACCTCTAACCTGTCTTACTCTCTGTGCAGGGTCCTACTGCTCCTCACTGATCACCTGACCTCTAACCTGTCTTACTCTCTGTGCAGGGTCTTACTCCACCTCGCTGATCACCTGACCTCTAACCTGTCTTACTCTCCGTGCAGGGTCCTACTCCACCTCGCTGATCACCTGACCTGCTCTCCATGCGGGGTACTACACCTCACTGATCACCTGACCTACTCTCCATACAGGCTACTCCTCCACCTCACTGATCACCTGACCTCTAACCTGTCTTGCTCTCTGTGCAGGGTCCTACTCCACCTCACTGATCACCTGACCTCTAACCTGTCTTACTCTCCGTGCAGGGTCCTACTACACCTCACTGATCACCTGACCTCTAACCTGTCTTACTCTCCGTGCAGGGTCCTACTCCACCTCGCTGATCACCTGACCTCTAACCTGTCTTACTCTCCGTGCAGGGTCCTACTGCTCCTCACTGATCACCTGACCTCTAACCTGTCTTACTCTCCGTACAGGGTCCTACTGCTCCTCACTGATCACCTGACCTCTAACCTGTCTTACTCTCCGTACAGGGTCCTACTGCTCCTCACTGATCACCTGACCTCTAACCTGTCTTGCTCTCTGTGCAGGGTCCTACTCCACCTCACTGATCACCTGACCTCTAACATGTCTTACTCTCCGTGCAGGGTCCTACTCCACCTCGCTGATCACCTGACCTCTAACCTGTCTTACTCTCCGTGCAGGGTCCTACTGCTCCTCACTGATCACCTGACCTCTAACCTGTCTTACTCTCCGTGCAGGGTCCTACTGCTCCTCACTGATCACCTGACCTCTAACCTGTCTTACTCTCCGTACAGGGTCCTACTGCTCCTCACTGATCACCTGACCTCTAACCTGTCTTACTCTCTGTGCAGGGTCCTACTCCACCTCACTGATCACCTGACCTCTAACCTGTCTTACTCTCTGTGCAGGGTCCTACTGCTCCTCACTGATCACCTGACCTCTAACATGTCTTACTCTCCGTGCAGGGTCCTACTGCTCCTCACTGATCACCTGACCTCTAACCTGTCTTACTCTCCGTACAGGGTCCTACTGCTCCTCACTGATCACCTGACCTCTAACCTGTCTTTCTCTCTGTGCAGGGTACTACTCCACCTCACGGATCACCTGACCTCTAACCTGTCTTACTCTCCGTGCAGGGTACTACTGCTCCTCACTGATCACCTGACCTCTAACCTGTCTTACTCTCTGTGCAGGGTCCTACTGCTCCTCACTGATCACCTGACCTCTAACCTGTCTTACTCTCTGTGCAGGGTCCTACTCCACCTTACTGATCACCTGACCTCTAACCTGTCTTACTCTCCGTGCAGGGTCCTACTGCTCCTCACTGATCACCTGACCTCTAACCTGTCTTGCTCTCTGTGCAGGGTCCTACTCCACCTCACTGATCACCTGACCTCTAACATGTCTTACTCTCCGTGCAGGGTCCTACTGCTCCTCACTGATCACCTGACCTCTAACCTGTCTTGCTCTCTGTGCAGGGTCCTACTGCTCCTCACTGATCACCTGACCTCTAACATGTCTTACTCTCCGTGCAGGGTCCTACTGCTCCTCACTGATCACCTGACCTCTAACCTGTCTTGCTCTCTGTGCAGGGTCCTACTGCTCCTCACTGATCACCTGACCTCTAACCTGTCTTACTCTCTGTGCAGGGTCCTACTCCACCTCACTGATCACCTGACCTCTAACATGTCTTACTCTCCGTGCAGGGTCCTACTGCTCCTCACTGATCACCTGACCTCTAACCTGTCTAACTCTTCATGCAGGTCCCAATGCTCCTCACTGATCACCTGACCTCTAACCTGTCTTACTCTCCATGCAGGGTCCTACTCCACCTCACGGATCACCTGACCTCTAACCTGTCTTACTCTCCGTGCAGGGTACTACTGCTCCTCACTGATCACCTGACCTCTAACCTGTCTTACTCTCCGTGCAGGGTCCTACTCCTCCTCACTGACCACCTGACCTCTAACCTGTCTTACTCTCCGTGCAGGGTCCTACTACACCTCACTGATCACCTGACCTCTAACCTGTCTTGCTCTCCGTACAGGGTCCTACTCCACCTCACGGATCACCTGACCTCTAACCTGTCTTACTCTCCGTGCAGGGTCCTACTCCACCTCACTGATCACCTGACCTCTAACCTGTCTTACTCTCTGTGCAGGGTACTACTGCTCCTCACTGATCTCCTGACCTCTAACCTGTCTTACTCTCCGTGCAGGGTACTACTGCTCCTCACTGATCTCCTGACCTCTAACCTGTCTTACTCTCCGTGCAGGGTACTACTGCTCCTCACTGATCACCTGACCTCTAACCTGTCTTACTCTCCGTGCAGGGTCCTACTCCACCTCACGGATCACCTGACCTCTAACCTGTCTTACTCTCCGTGCAGGGTCCTACTGCTCCTCACTGATCACCTGACCTCTAACCTGTCTTACTCTCACCTGACCTCTAACCTGTCTTACATTTCCTCTCCATGCAGCGTGGAATGAAACCCAAGAAGGTGTTGTGCCCGTTTCTTTCTACCTCCCGTTTTGTCTGGCATGCCCGCTTCCTACATGTGTCCACCTTACCATGCATGCCCGCTGCCTGACTTGCACGGTCGCCCTGCATGGCCATGTCTGGTCTGATACGTGTCACCATGTTCAGCCGCCTTGATCATTGTGTCTTATGCCTGTGAGTTACCGGACGGCCTCCACTGCTTTGGCTGATGTACTATGCCGGGGCCACATATAAGACCCCCACTATCGCTCTACTCCACTGTATTGTCATGTACTCTGCCTGCATATAGCACCTCTGCCTCTCAGGGGAGAGATGAGATTACAAAGCATCATGGGAGGATGTCACATGACTGCTGCAGGAACTGCTTTATACAGATTGTGCTCTTTCTGCCATTATAGTCCACTCCTCCTGTACTGATGGTAACCCACCTGCCATCTAGGTAATAAAGTAATCTCATTGTAAAGGCCCTTTTACACGCAACGATTACCGCTCAAGATTCGTTCAAACGATGGCTTTTGAGCGATAAGGCTGGAGTCACACACGACGCATTCCCGTCGGAAATCTTGCGGTCTGGCCGCAGCGAAAAACCGCGAGATTTCCGCCAGAAAAACGCTGATTCAAAACCCATGGCACCCAGCTGCTGCCGGCGCTCCCATAGAGGAGAGCGTGGCCACAGCGGAAAGCAAAAGTAATGGACATGCTGCGGACGGCGAATCCGCAACGCCAGCTTTGCCGCGACAGATTCGCCACCCCGTGTGGACGAAATTTCTGAGAAATCGTATCCACATGGTTGGCCAATCCCGGGATTAGGAGCCGCAGGCGGATCTGCCGCGGTGAGATGCCTGGACGGAATTTCCGCAGCAAATCCGCCCCGTGTGAGCCCAGCCTAATCGTGGCGTATAAACGCTGCCATAGTTTACTCGTCGGCTGCACGATGATTTTAAGGGGAGTTTACAATCCATTGTTCAGCCTTAGACAAGATAACAGGGACCGCACGCTGTGTTCTGCACGGGAGCTGGAGATTACATTTGTATTCAGCCGACAGCTAATGCGAGAACAATGGTGCTGTGTGCAGAGCTCAGACCACATGCTGTGCTCTGCAAACAGCTCCAGGAGGCCCTTTTACACGCAAATGAAGCTGATGAAATGTTAATGGTCCTTAGTGTCCATTAACACCTTATGCAAAATGATCGCCAAAACTGTTTATCTTTCAATCGTTTGAAGATTCTCTTTGCGTGTAAATGGGCCTTAAAACTACATGGCAATATACAGATTATAATCTTTACCCATCTTGTAGATAATAAAGTAATCCTATACATGCCAACATACAGATTATAATGTCTGGCTACAGGCTATATAATAATCCTATACATGGCAATATACAGATTATAATGTCTGGCTACAGGCTATATAATAATCCTATACATGGCAATATACAGATTATAATGTCTGGCTACAGGCTATATAATAATCCTATACATGCCAATATACAGATTATAATGTCTGGCTACAGGCTATATAATAATCCTATACATGCCAATATACAGATTATAATGTCTGGCTACAGGCTATATAATAATCCTATACATGCCAATATACAGATTATAATGTCTGGCTACAGGCTATATAATAATCCTATACATGCCAATATACAGATTATAATGTCTGGCTACAGGCTATATAATAATCCTATACATGGCAATATACAGATTATAATGTCTGGCTACAGGCTATATAATAATCCTATACATGGCAATATACACATTATAATGTCTGGCTACAGGCTATATAATAATCCTATACATGGCAATATACACATTATAATGTCTGGTTACAGGCTATATAATAATCCTATACATGCCAATATACACATTATAATGTCTGGCTACAGGCTATATAATAATCCTATACATGCCAATATACACATTATAATGTCTGGCTACAGGCTATATAATAATCCTATACATGCCAATATACACATTATAATGTCTGGCTACAGGCTATATAATAATCCTATACATGCCAATATACAGATTATAATGTCTGGCTACAGGCTATATAATAATCCTATACATGGCAATATACAGATTACAATGTCTGGCTACAGGCTATATAATAATCCTATACATGCCAATATACAGATTATAATGTCTGGCTACAGGCTATATAATAATCCTATACATGCCAATATACACATTATAATGTCTGGCTACAGGCTATATAATAATCCTATACATGCCAATATACACATAATGTCTGGCTACAGGCTATATAATAATCCTATACATGGCAATATACACATTATAATGTCTGGCTACAGGCTATATAATAATCCTATACATGCCAATATACAGATTATAATGTCTGGCTACAGGCTATATAATAATCCTATACATGGCAATATACAGATTATAATGTCTGGCTACAGGCTATATAATAATCCTATACATGCCAATATACACATTATAATGTCTGGCTACAGGCTATATAATAATCCTATACATGGCAATATACACATTATAATGTCTGGCTACAGGCTATATAATAATCCTATACATGGCAATATACAGATTATAATGTCTGGCTACAGGCTATATAATAATCCTATACATGGCAATATACACATTATAATGTCTGGCTACAGGCTATATAATAATCCTATACATGCCAATATACACATTATAATGTCTGGCTACAGGCTATATAATAATCCTATACATGCCAATATACACATTATAATGTCTGGCTACAGGCTATATAATAATCCTATACATGCCAATATACAGATTATAATGTCTGGCTACAGGCTATATAATAATCCTATACATGGCAATATACAGATTATAATGTCTGGCTACAGGCTATATAATAATCCTATACATGCCAATATACAGATTATAATGTCTGGCTACAGGCTATATAATAATCCTATACATGCCAATATACACATTATAATGTCTGGCTACAGGCTATATAATAATCCTATACATGCCAATATACACATTATAATGTCTGGCTACAGGCTATATAATAATCCTATACATGCCAATATACACATAATGTCTGGCTACAGGCTATATAATAATCCTATACATGGCAATATACAGATTATAATGTCTGGCTACAGGCTATATAATAATCCTATACATGGCAATATACAGATTATAATGTCTGGCTACAGGCTATATAATAATCCTATACATGCCAATATACAGATTATAATGTCTGGCTACAGGCTATATAATAATCCTATACATGCCAATATACAGATTATAATGTCTGGCTACAGGCTATATAATAATCCTATACATGCCAATATACAGATTATAATGTCTGGCTACAGGCTATATAATAATCCTATACATGCCAATATACACATTATAATGTCTGGCTACAGGCTATATAATAATCCTATACATGCCAATATACACATAATGTCTGGCTACAGGCTATATAATAATCCTATACATGGCAATATACACATTATAATGTCTGGCTACAGGCTATATAATAATCCTATACATGCCGATATACAGATTATAATGTCTGGCTACAGGCTATATAATAATCCTATACATGCCAATATACACATAATGTCTGGCTACAGGCTATATAATAATCCTATACATGGCAATATACACATTATAATGTCTGGCTACAGCCTATATAATAATCCTATACATGGCGATATACACATTATAATGTCTGGCTACAGGCTATATAATAATCCTATACATGGCAATATACAGATTATAATGTCTGGCTACAGGCTATATAATAATCCTATACATGCCAATATACACATTATAATGTCTGGCTACAGGCTATATAATAATCCTATACATGCCAATATACAGATTATAATGTCTGGCTACAGGCTATATAATAATCCTATACATGGCATTATACAGATTATAATCTGCATGAACTAGAAAAAAAACAAACCAGTGTATATCTGATGATCTGCAGCTGTAATCGATCCTGTAGATGAGTGTCCCCCGACCCCAGTAGGTGGTACGAGGACGGGCGCCTGTGCCAATTACTGAGGCTCTGACAATGATTATATCACCCATTGGGGGCGCTGATCTAGAAGATGTATCCTGTGTTTGGTTATTATAATCTCTGGCCGCAGTCAGTATAGTATAATAATCCTGTAGAAGGCAACGGGAAGATTATAATCTCTAGATAATTAGTGCTGTGCTGGGTAATATACAGATTATAATCTAATCCTATACCTGGAAATATACACATTATCCTCCCCCGGGTGCAGTCTATATAATACTATGTAGTGAACTGTCCATAATCTCTAGCTATAGTCTATATAGTAATATCCCCCACCTGTGGCCTATATAATCCTCTATATAGTAATATCCCCCACCTGTGGCCTATATAATCCTCTATATAGTAATATCCCCCACCGGTGGCCTATATAATCCTCTACATCCAGATTACGCTCTCTGGCTACAGTCCTGTATAATGGGGATCTATTACCCCGGGATGTTATGGGTGGTAATACACGGATTATAATCCCTAGTATGTATAATATGGAATCCTCTTATCAGCAGTAATCTGTGGATCATCTCCCTGTATTGTTCCTCTCTGTGATCAGACAGGATTATGTTGGCATATGGTGGCAGACGGTGCCGGGTGGTGCCCCCTGCTGCCCATCTGCTGGCTGTGTATGTGCATGCTGGCTGTGGGCTTTATGTATAGATGTCTGTGATGACGTGATTGTTCCTCTCCTTCTATATCGCATGCTTGCGCTGTCGGCCGCAGTCACTGGATGCTGTATGTAGTACCGGCCTGGGACCCCCGACTAATGGGGGCTGATAACCATTCAGTGTACATGCATGCACTGACCGAACAATGGGCATTCAGAAAGTCTAACGCTGACTCGGCCGGCATAAACGGGTAGTCGTTGGAGCAACTGCCTGTTTACGGTGAACGGAGGCGGGTGGGCTGTAATGATCCCCAAATGGCTTTAATGGCCACTAACACTTTATCGTCTCTGTTTGCATGTAAAAGGACCTCTAGGAGTTGTTTGCAGAGTTGTTTAAACAGATTCTCAGCTGTGCAAACATCTGCCGGCACGCTGCCGTGTCTCCGTCCTCGCGGCTGCCGTGTCTCCGTCCTCGCGGCTGCCGTGTCTCCGTCCTCGCGGCTGCCGTGTCTCCGTCCTCGCGGCTGCCGTGTCTCCGTCCTCGCGGCTGCCGTGTCTCCGTCCTCGCGGCTGCCGGCTGGTGTACACCCGGCGCGGGGAAAACGTCCTGCAGTCTTTTGAAGGATGAGTGAAACACATTGACATGGAACGTATCCGCTCGGCCTCTCAGCGACCGAATGATGGATTTTATGTCAAGTTAAATGAATCGTTCAAACGAAAAGAGCGCGGCGCCGCGTCCGCGGGTAACGGTCAGCACTCATTATCGTCCGATTGGACAAACTTGGAGCAACAACGCTGCGCAATAAATGCTTTAATCCATTTTCACAGCAGACGGTGATTGATCCGCTTCTGTAACAGTAAAACCTGCTGATCCCGCAGGGGGCGCTGAGTACCGGCAGCGGGGGGGAGCTGAGTACCGGCAGCGGGGGGGAGCTGAGTACCGGCAGCGGGGGGGAGCTGAGTACCGGCAGCGGGGGGGAGCTGAGTACCGGCAGCGGGGGGGCGCTGAGTACCGGCAGCGGGGGGGGGGGCGCTGAGTACCGGCAGCGGGGGGGGGGGCGCTGAGTACCGGCAGCGCGTCTCGCTATCGCCAACCATCTCCTTTTATTTAACCCCCTTCGTGACTGCAATACGCCTTTTAATAAAATAAAAATCCATGTTTGGTATCGCCGCGTCCGTAACAGTCCGATCTATCAGAGTAACGCATTATTTACCGCTCATGGTGAACGTTGTCAAAAAACCCGCCAGAAATGCGCTTTTTTTTTGTCACGGTCTTCAAGAAAAAATGAAAAGCGATCAAAAAGTCGTATGTACTCCAAAATGCTACCAACGGAAACTACAGGACGCCCCGCAAAAAATGAGCCCCGCACAACCATGTTGACGGAAAAATAATAAAGCTATTGTGCGCAAAAGATGGCGGCAGACTGTGCGCCTTCCGCTAATTTACGGTCACCCCCTCTCCCCACCAGGTTGGCAGCTGCTGAGATGCTTGTACTGCTGGCAACTGGTTCTTTCTACAACTGCCTCCTGAAATACTCTGTGCTGCTAGGTCTCTGTGCTCCGTGTCCGTGTTTTACTCAGCGTATGTCATCTCATTGCCACAAGATTGAAACACTCATTTACTGAAATACTCTGTGCTGCCCGGGACTTTGTTCCTCCCTACACCTGTCCCCTGAAGTCCTCTGGGCTGCCAGCGGGCTCTGCCCCTGCCCCCTGAAGTCCTCTGGGCCGCCGGCGGGCTCTGCTCCTGCCCCCTGAAGTCCTCTGGGCCGCCGGCGGGCTCTGCTCCTGCCCCCTGAAGTCCTCTGGGCTGCCGGCGGGCTCTGCCCCTGCCCCCTGAAGTCCTCTGGGCCGCGGGCTCTGCTCCCGGGCCCCCGCAGCCCTCTGGGCTCACGGCGGGCTCTGCTCCCGGGCCCCCGCAGCCCTCTGGGCTCACGGCGGGCTCTGCACCTTCCATTGTTCTAATCTCCGGCTCCTCTTGGCTCCGCAGCCATCATCGGATGTTCTCTATTATCCTCCTCTCCTCGGATCACATATCCCGTATATGGCGTGTTGGAACGCGGTAATGGCGGCCGTCCTCTGGGGTGATGATTGTTGTGCATGACCTCATTTCACTTAGCGACAATTACCCCGGGAATATCGTGTTACTCTCCCCACTGCCGCAGCCTCATTATCCTGCAGTGAGACGTGCTGCCGCCGCGTGCAGCTCACAGAGTGATACATTGTAACGACCCCTCAGATCTAGGAGCCAAACGAGGTCGTGTTTATACATTCCTTGTGCTGTAAACTACCTCCTGTAGCGCGGGCCCCATTTACCCACTGGCACCTGATGTTATATGACCGTGGTTGGTGGGGCTCCACCTGCTGGACTCATAAGAGCCTGCAGCTGCGGTGTAAACACTACTCCGGGCATGCTGAGAGTTGTAGTTCTGTGATCTAGAAATCACAGGAGCCTTCTGTTATCAGTGCAGTCTCTCTGGCTGCGCTCTCTCTTAGATTGCTAGCTCTTCAGACGCTCCTTGTGCTAATAGTAGTTGTGTGCTATCGCTGTACTCCCGTTGCCACAGTGCTGCTTGTTTAGGGGAAGACGCACACATAACCGTAGAGCGCCCACTGATGCACTACCCCGCCCACAGAACGGCTGAGCGCGGACTGATGCACTACCCCGCCCACAGAACGGCTGAGCGCGGACTGATGCACTACCCCGCCCACAGAACGGCTGAGCGCGGACTGATGCACTACCCCGCCCACAGAACTGCTGAGCGCCGACTGATGCACTACCCCGCCCACAGAACGGCTGAGCGCCGACTGATGCACTACCCCGCCCACAGAACGGCTGAGCGCGGACTGATGCACTACCCCGCCCACAGAACGGCTGAGCGCCGACTGATGCACTACCCCGCCCACATAACGGCTGAGCGCCGACTGATGCACTACCCCGCCCGCATAACTGCTGAGCGCCGACTGATGCACTACCCCGCCCGCATAACGGCAGAGCGCCGACTGATGCACTACCCCGCCCGCATAACGGCTGAGCGCCGACTGATGCACTACCCCGCCCACATAACGGCGGAGCGCCGACTGATGCACTACCCCGCCCACATAACTGCTGAGCGCCGACTGATGCACTACCCCGCCCGCATAACGGCTGAGCGCCGACTGATGCACTACCCCGCCCGCATAACGGCTGAGCGCCGACTGATGCACTACCCCGCCCACATAACGGCGGAGCGCCGACTGATGCACTACCCCGCCCACATAACGGCGGAGCGCCGACTGATGCACTACCCCGCCCACATAACGGCGGAGCGCCGACTGATGCACTACCCCGCCCACATAACGGCGGAGCGCCGACTGATGCACTACCCTGCCCGCATAGTGTCGGTCGGTGCTCTACAGCTATGTGGGCGTGATAGAGTGCCGACTGATGCACTATCACGCCCGCGTAGCCGCTGAACGCCGACCGATGCACTGCCCCGCCCAATAGCCGCTGAGCGCCGACCGATGCACTGCTCGGCCCGCATAGTGCATTAGTCGGTGCTCTACGGCTATCACGCCCACATAGCCGTAGAGCAGCGACTGATGCAATACCACACCAAACTATGGAAATGCCATTGGATAAAGCCATAACAATATCTTGCCAACTAGCAGCCACATAATACTGTCATACAGTGGCAGCAACAGTGCCAGGATAGCTCTTCATACTATGGTATCACTATCTCATGGTGCCTACATAATACTGCCATGCAGTGAAGACACAACAGTGCCAGGATAGTACTGCCATTGTATAGAGAGCTTATTGTATCCACATAATACCGCCATATAGTGAACACATTACAGTGCCACTTAATGCCACCATGCAGTGAAGACACAACAGTGCCAGGATAGCTCTTCATACTATGGTATCACTATCTCATGGTGCCTACATAATAGCGCCATACAGTGAACAAATTACAGTTCCGCATAATACTGCCAATTAATGAAAAAATTTCTTGCGGTTTCCATATAATGCCGACTCATTCTGCTGACCCAATGCCATCCACCGAAACCACAACCTGTAGGTTTGTGAGTGACTGACCCCTAATCACCTGACGGTGACGTCATCAAAAGTCCATCGCCAGTGAGGGAGTTGAATGCTCTGCCCTTATCACATGATGGTGACATCACAGGTCCTGTATGCACACTGCTGCTGTCCAGCTAGGTGTGTGTTAGCTTTTCATAGCAACTGAGGCTGTGGGGGGTTTGTATTCCGCCAGTAATCTGCACAATGATGCAGGACCTTTGATGTCACTGTCATGTGATCAGGGGCAGAGCATGACTGTGACGTCATCACAGGTCCTTCATCTCCAGTGCTGTGCTGCTTCTAATCCCTGTTGTATGGGATGAACAATGTATGTAGCAGAGCTGTGTGTGAGACGTGCACGTAGCAGAGCTGTGGTTCTATAGTTTCCTAATAATTACTAGTATTCACCTATATGGGTCTAGGAGTCCAGTGGGCGGTCCTATCAGTGTGTGAAGGCATGGATAAATGGCTGTCAATTGCCGATGGGACCGGCCACTGGACTTCCAAGAGCAGAACAAACTGAGAAGTTACTTATTTCAGTCTTATCTAACACAAACGACCTCCTCGTCTTCCGCCTCCTCTTCAAATACTAATATATTACACAGACCACCTCCTGAAATATGAATATATTACACAGACCTCCTGCTCCTCCTCATATACTAATATATTACACAGACCACATCCTGAAATACCAAATATTACACAGACCACCTCCTGCTCCTCCTCATATACTAATATATTACACAGACCACTTCCTGAAATACAAATATATTACGCAGACCTCCTGCTCCTCCCCATATACTAATATATTACACAGACCTCCTGCTCCTCATATACTAATATAATACATAGACCTCCTGCTCCTCCTCCTCAAATACTAATATATTACACAGACCTCCTGCTCCTCCTCAAATACTGATGTATTACATAAACCACCTCCTGAAATACTATATATTACACAGACCTGCTCCTCCTCATATACTAATATATTACGTAGACCTCCTGCTCCTCCTCATATACTAATATATTACGTAGACCTCCTGCTCCTCCTCCTATACTAATATATTACGCAGACCTCCTGCTCCTCCTCCTCCTATACTAATATATTACGCAGACCTCCTGCTCCTCCTCCTCCTATACTAATATATTACGCAGACCTCCTGCTCCTCCTCCTCCTATACTAATATATTACGCAGACCTCCTGCTCCTCCTCCTCCTATACTAATATATTACGCAGACCTCCTGCTCCTCCTCCTCCTATACTAATATATATTACGCAGACCTCCTGCTCCTCCTCCTCCTATACTAATATATTACGCAGACCTCCTGCTCCTCCTCCTCCTATACTAATATATTACGCAGACCTCCTGCTCCTCCTCCTATACTAATATATTACGCAGACCTCCTGCTCATATACTAATATATTACACAGACCACCTCCTGCTCCTCCTCAAATACTAATATAGTACACAGACCACCTCCTCAAATATGAATATATTACACAGACCTACTCCTCATATACTAATATATTACACAGACCTCCTGCTCCTCCTCCAATACTAATATATTACACAGACCTCCTGCTCCTCCTCCAATACTAATATATTACACAGACCTCCTGCTCCTCCTCCAATACTAATATATTACACAGACCTCCTGTTACTCCTCCAATACTAATATATTACACAGACCTCCTGCTCCTCCTCCTATACTAATATAGTACACAGACCACCTCCTCCAATACTAATATATTACACAGACCTCCTCCTCCAATACTAATATAGTACACAGACCTCCTCCTCCAATACTAATATAGTACACAGACCTCCTCCTCCAATACTAATATAGTACACAGACCTCCTCCTCCAATACTAATATAGTACACAGACCTACTCCTCATATACTAATATATTACACAGACCTCCTGCCCCTCCTCCTATACTAATATATTACGCAGACCTCCTGCCCCTCCTCCTATACTAATATAGTACACAGACCACCTCCTCAAATACGAATATATTACACAGAGCACCTCCTCCAATACTAATCTAGTACACAGACCTCCTCCTCCTCCAATACTAATCTAGTACACAGACCTCCTCCTCCTCCAATACTAATCTAGTACACAGACCTCCTCCTCCTCCAATACTAATCTAGTACACAGACCTCCTCCTCCTCCTCCAATACTAATCTAGTACACAGACCTCCTCATCCTCCTCCAATACTAATCTAGTACACAGACCTCCTCCTCCTCCTCCAATACTAATCTAGTACACAGACCTCCTCCTCCTCCTCCAATACTAATCTAGTACACAGACCTCCTCCTCCTCCAATACTAATCTAGTACACAGACCTCCTCCTCCAATACTAATCTAGTACACAGACCTCCTCCTCCAATACTAATCTAGTTCACAGACCTCCTCCTCCAAGACTAATCTAGTACACAGACCTCCTCCTCCTCCAATACTAATCTAGTACACAGACCTCCTCCTCCTCCAATACTAATCTAGTACACAGACCTCCTCCTCCTCCAATACTAATCTAGTACACAGACCTCCTCCTCAAAGACTAATCTAGTACACAGACCTCCTCCTCCTCCTCCAATACTAATCTAGTTCACAGACCTCCTCCAAGACTAATCTAGTACACAGACCTCCTCCTCCTCCTCCAATACTAATCTAGTACACAGACCTCCTCCTCCTCCAATACTAATCTAGTACACAGACCCCCTCCTCCTCCAATACTAATCTAGTACACAGACCCCCTCCTCCTCCAATACTAATCTAGTACACAGACCTCCTCCTCCTCCAATACTAATCTAGTACACAGACCCTCCTCCTCCTCCAATACTAATCTAGTACACAGACCTCCTCCTCCTCCAATACTAATCTAGTACACAGACCTCCTCCTCCTCCAATACTAATCTAGTACACAGACCTCCTCCTCCTCCAATACTAATCTAGTACACAGACCTCCTCCTCCTCCAATACTAATCTAGTACACAGACATCCTCCTCCTCCTCCTCCAATACTAATCTAGTACACAGACCTCCTCCTCCTCCAATACTAATCTAGTACACAGACCCCCTCCTCCTCCAATACTAATCTAGTACACAGACCTCCTCCTCCTCCAATACTAATCTAGTACACAGACCTCCTCCTCCTCCAATACTAATCTAGTACACAGACCTCCTCCTCCTCCAATACTAATCTAGTACACAGACCTCCTCCTCCTCCAATACTAATCTAGTACACAGACCTCCTCCTCCTCCAATACTAATCTAGTACACAGACCTCCTCCTCCTCCTCCAATACTAATCTAGTACACAGACCTCCTCCTCCTCCAATACTAATCTAGTACACAGACCTCCTCCTCCAATACTAATCTAGTACACAGACCTCCTCCTCCTCCAATACTAATCTAGTTCACAGACCTCCTCCTCCAAGACTAATCTAGTACACAGACCTCCTCCTCCTCCAAGACTAATCTAGTACACAGACCTCCTCCTCCTCCAATACTAATCTAGTACACAGACCTCCTCCTCCTCCAATACTAATCTAGTACACAGACCTCTTCCTCCTCCAATACTAATCTAGTACACAGACCTCCTCCTCCTCCAATACTAATCTAGTACACAGACCTCCTCCTCCTCCAATACTAATCTAGTACACAGACCTCCTCCTCCTCCAATACTAATCTAGTACACAGACCTCCTCCTCCTCCAATACTAATCTAGTACACAGACCTCCTCCTCCTCCAATACTAATCTAGTACACAGACCTCTTCCTCCTCCAATACTAATCTAGTACACAGACCTCCTCCTCCTCCAATACTAATTCCTCCTCCAATACTAATCTAGTACACAGACCTCCTCCTCCTCCAATACTAATCTAGTACACAGACCTCCTCCTCCTCCAATACTAATCTATTACACAGACCTCTCCTCCTCCAATAGCTAATCTAGTTACACAACCTCCTCCATACTAACTAGTACAGACCTCTTCCTCCTCCAATACTAATCTAGTACACAGACCTCCTCCTCCTCCAATACTAATCTAGTACACAGACCTCCTCCTCCTCCAATACTAATCTAGTACACAGACCTCCTCCTCTCCAATACTAATCTAGTACACAGACCTCCTCCTCCTCCAATACTAATCTAGTACACAGACCTCCTCCTCCTCCAATACTAATCTAGTACACAGACCTCCTCCTCCTCCAATACTAATCTAGTACACAGACCTCCTCCTCCTCCAATACTAATCTAGTACACAGACCTCCTCCTCCTCCAATACTAATCTAGTACACAGACCTCCTCCTCCTCCAATACTAATCTAGTACACAGACCTCCTCCTCCTCCAATACTAATCTAGTACACAGACCTCCTCTCCAATACTATCTAGTACACAGACCTCCTCCTCCTCCAATACTAATCTAGTACACAGACCTCCTCCTCCTCCAATACTAATCTAGTACACAGACCTCCTCCTCCTCCAATACTAATCTAGTACACAGACCTCCTCCTCCTCCAATACTAATCTAGTACACAGACCTCCTCCTCCTCCAATACTAATCTAGTACACAGACCTCCTCCTCCTCCAATACTAATCTAGTACACAGACCTCCTCCTCCTCCAATACTAATCTAGTACACAGACCTCCTCCTCCTCCAATACTAATCTAGTACACAGACCTCCTCCTCCTCCAATACTAATCTAGTACACAGACCTCCTCCTCCTCCAATACTAATCTAGTACACAGACCTCTCCTCCTCCAATACTAATCTAGTACACAGACCTCCTCCTCCTCCAATACTAATCTAGTACACAGACCTCTTCCTCCTCCAATACTAATCTAGTACACAGACCTCTTCCTCCTCCAATACTAATCTAGTACACAGACCTCCTCCTCCTCCAATACTAATCTAGTACACAGACCTCCTCCTCCTCCAATACTAATCTAGTACACAGACCTCCTCCTCCTCCAATACTAATCTAGTACACAGACCTCCTCCTCCTCCAATACTAATCTAGTACACAGACCCTCCTCCTCCTCCAATACTAATCTAGTACACAGACCTCTTCCTCCTCCAATACTAATCTAGTACACAGACCTCCTCCTCCTCCAATACTAATCTAGTACACAGACCTCCTCCTCCTCAATACTAATCTAGTACACAGACCTCCTCCTCCTCCAATACTAATCTAGTACACAGACCTCCTCCTCCTCCAATACTAATCTAGTACACAGACCTCCTCCTCCTCCAATACTAATCTAGTACACAGACCTCCTCCTCTCCAATACTAATCTAGTACACAGACCTCCTCCTCTCCAATACTATCTAGTACACAGACCTCCTCCTCCTCCAATACTAATCTAGTACACAGACCTCCTCCTCCAATACTAATCTAGTACACAGACCTCCTCCTCCTCTAATGATAATATATTACACAGATCTCCCGCTCCTCAGATAATATCTTACACAGACAACCTCCTCCTCTGCTTCAACTACCACACAGCTTCCCACCATCACTGAGCCACTATGTATGTACAACACAGCAAAGAGCCAGCACCCATTCTTATGAAAGCTGGCCAAAAGGAGATCTGTTGCCCATAGCAACCAATCACAGCGCAGCTTTCAGTTTACCTCAGCGGTATAACAAGTAAAAGCTGAGCTGTGATTGGTTGCTATTGGCAAACAAAAATTGCAGGGAAGTCGGTAAGTTTTTGATTTTTAATTACGCCAGCCTTACACAGACCTCCTGCTCGTCAGATAAAATCTTACACAAAGGACCTCCTTCTCGTAAACCAATATATTACACAGGCGACCTCCTCCTTGTGTACCAATATATTACACAGGCGACCTCCTCCTTGTGTACCAATATATTACACAGGCGACCTCCTCCTTGTGTACCAATATATTACACAGGCGACCTCCTCCTTGTGTACCAATATATTACACAGGCGACCTCCTCCTTGTGTACCAACATATTACACAGGCGACCTCCTCCTCGTGTACCAACATATTACACAGGCGACCTCCTCCTCGTGTACCAACATATTACTCCAGGCGACCTCCTCCTCGTGTACCAACATATTACACAGGCGACCTCCTCCTCGTGTACCAACATATTACACAGGCGACCTCCTCCTCGTGTACCAACATATTACACAGGCGACCTCCTCCTCGTGTACCAACATATTACACAGGCGACCTCCTCCTCGTGTACCAACATATTACACAGGCGACCTCCTCCTCGTGTACCAACATATTACACAGGCGACCTCCTCCTCGTGTACCAACATATTACACAGGCGACCTCCTCCTCGTGTACCAACATATTACACAGGCGACCTCCTCCTCGTGTACCAACATATTACACAGGCGACCTCCTCCTCGTGTACCAACATATTACACAGGCGACCTCCTCTCGTGTACCAACATATTACACAGGCGACCTCCTCCTCGTGTACCAACATATTACACAGGCGACCTCCTCCTCGTATAATATATGAAATCGGTACACACATACACACATTTAAATTCTTTTTGTGTCTGAATATAAAATCCACGGGCGATGCCGGGTAATCAGCTAGTTTCCAATTAAACTGCACATCCATCGCCTCCTCCCACTCTATAACGGGACGGGTTACCTTTACAGAGTGTGAAATAATAATTCTCTACTGCACATATCGCCATACAGTGCTAAAATAGCTGTACCCTATAGTACCCATGTGTCGGCAAACGGTGCTAAAAAACAATAGCATATGGTACCCACATAGTACCACCATACAGTGCTAAATAGTTGTATAACATAGTACCCACATAGTACCACCATACAGTGCTAAATAGTTGTATAACATAGTACCCACATAGTACCACCATACAGTGCTAAATAGTTGTATAACATAGTAGCCACATAATACCACCATACAGAGCTAAATAGTTGTATAACATAGTAGCCACATAGTACCACCATACAGTGCTAAATAGTTGTATAACATAGTAGCCACATAGTACCACCATACAGTGCTAAATAGTTGTATATTATACTAGCCACATAGTACCGCCATATAGAGCTAAATAGTTGTATAACCTAGTAGCCACATATAAAAAGTTGCCCTTATCCACCATGAACTGATCCTTCCTTTACCGGTCAGTAAGTATTTGCCCCCCTCTCAGCATCATTATCCACACCACAGAGCGCTGCAGCCTTTGTGCCCCTGATGTTATTCGTTGGGTGCCCCCATGTATTACAGTTCCAGAAGCAGCCCACCGCTCTCCGCTCCTGTAGGATGGATCTGGTCCTCGCAGCGTCCTGCCGGTGTCCGTCCCCGCGCTGCGCTCTCTGCTACTGTATGGTAGAGCTGATCTGTGGCTGCGCTCACCTGCTCCTCGCAGCGTTCTGCCGCCGTCTATCTCTGCGCTCCTGTAGGATGGAGCTGATCTGTGACTGCGCTCACCTGCTCCTCGCAGCGTCCCGCCGGCGTCTATCCCTACGCTGCGCTCTCCCATCCTGTAGGATGGAGCTGATCTGTGGCTGCGCTCACCTGCTCCTCGCAGCGCCCCGCAGGCGTCTCTCCCTGAGCTGCGCTCTTCTATCCTCTAGGATGCAGCTGATCTGTGACTGCGCTCACCTGCTCCTCGCAGCGCCCCGCAGGCGTCTCTCCCTGAGCTGCGCTCTTCTATCCTCTAGGATGGAGCTGATCTGTGGCTGCGCTCACCTGCTCCTCGCAGCGTCCCGCCGGCGTCTATCCCCGCGCTGCGCTCTCCCATCCTGTAGGATGGAGCTGATCTGTGGCTGCGCTCACCTGCTCCTCGCAGCGCCCCGCCGGCGTCTCTCCCTGAGCTTCGCTCTTCTATCCTCTAGGATGGAGCTGGTCTGTGACTGCGCTCACCTGCTCCTCACAGCGCCCCGCCGGCGTCTATCCCTGCGCTGCGCTCTCCCATCCTGTGCGATGGAGCTGATCTGTGGCTGCGCTCACCTGCTCCTCGCAGCGCCCCGCCGGTGTCTCTCCCTGAGCTGCGCTCTTCTATCCTCTAGGATGGAGCTGGTCTGTGACTGCGCTCACTTCTCACCCCTGATCCAGACTGTAACCACCACTGAGCGGCGCCGCCATCCCTGCCATCTGCTCCCTTGTTTGCCACTAATCCCATGTGGTGTGACGGCATTAACCCCTGCACCCCCAGGAGCAGATGCTCGCCTCTAATCCACTTAGAGCATCACTAAGCCCACAGTTTGTCTCTCCATGTGTTCCACACACTATCATTCCCTGTTATCAGCCATGTCAAGCTGAGGAGAATGAGTGATCTGTAGAGAGCACCCCATCGCCCCGCGATCACTACCATGTATCTGAGAACCTCCATGTACCCTGAGCGGCCATGTTAGTAATGACCGCCATCTAGTAGCGTTGGGCTCCTTTTGGCCTCTATAACCGCAGCAGTTCATTGTGGTGTAGATTCCACCAGGTGATGACATCGTCCTGCAGGAATACCGGCCCCTGCGGACAGGAAGCTTCTTGTAGTTGCTGCAGATTATATGGCGGTGCTGACATGCTCTGACCGGCTGACGGGAAGGGATCAGCGATTCATGCTTCTTGCACCAAATTCTGACCTCCCATCAGCACGGAGCAACAGAGATCTGGGTCCATCTGACCAGGAGATGTTTCTCCGCTGCCCAGTGATACAAGTTTTGCGCTCTTTTGCCCGCTGGAGTCTCACCCTTCTGTTTCTCTTACACAATGGCCTGGAGCCGGTCGTCCACTGTTATAGCCATCCGTGCGGAGGAACGGCGAGTTGTGCGTTCGGACACATTAGTTGGGGTTCCAGCTTTCTTAACTGTACAGAGCTTCATGGTCAGAACGATTCCTGACATCCTCCTCCGACCCCTTTCAGTGATGAGTTGTTTCTGTCCACAGGATCCCCTTTGCTGGATGTTTTCTTCGCTCGCTCCATTCCCTGTATACATGAGCCCCCCCCCCCCCCGCGGTTGGCGGTGAGCCCCCGGCTAGTCCAGCCCCGATGACCGGCCTCGTTGGAGGTCGCTCCGATCGCTGGATTCTCCCATGTAATGTGGATTCACACTGAAGCTGATCAATGGAGCACTTGTCATGTCATTTTCTGCTCCGGGGTCACGGGGAGAATTACCATACAGGGCAGTGCAGATTGTGAAAGGGCCGGGGTGGGGGGGGGGGGGGGGGGGGGGCTAACAAGGGGGCTATTTACCGTTTATGACTGTCCGGCTCTCGCCTTGGACGGTTACTGGCCCTTTAAGTGTCAGTCTTCACCCCGGGCTGGGATTATACTGAACATCTCGGCTCATTTCTTTGCAAATCACTTTCTTCACGGTCTTCACGGCTTCTCTGTACATTAGCTTAACCCTTACATATCCAGCAGGGAGGAGGAGGAGGGGTGACTGCTATGTACACAGCAGCTGCAGATGGCGAAGGGTTAAACCTTGTGCCTCAGCTGATCCTAAAGCCTGGCAGAAGCTGAGGGTCCGATCCCCCTAGAAGAAAACCCCAAGCAACCAATCACAGAGCAGCTCTCATCCCTCCAACTGCTGCGGTCAAGTGAAAGCAGAGCTCTGATTGGTTGCTGGGTGCACCGGACCGTGTGGTAAATGAAGCCCTGTCAGGATTGTCCAATGAAAACCTGTCTGTTGCCCACAACAACCAATCAGAGCTCTGCTTTCACCTCACTGCATCAGTTGGAGGGATGAGAGCTGCTCTCTGATTGGCTGCTCGGGGCAACAAGGAGGCTTTGGATTAGACTGTTGATAGCGACAACCAAATTCTAGTGCGTGAATGACTTGTTCCTCCCCCGAGGGAGACCTTGGCTCCAGTCTGTGCGGGTTTTGGGCTACAAGTGTCTAGTGATTGGGCCTCATTCACACGGGTGTTCATGAATGTCCCCCGTACAGGCGCGCGGTGGGGGGGGGGGGAAGCTCCGTATTCGCGGTCATTGGTGTTCATGAATGTCCCCCGTACAGGCGCGCGGTGGGGGGGGAGCTCCGTATTCGCGGTCATTGGTGTTCATGAATGTCCGCCGTACAGGTGCGCGGTGGGGGGGGAAGCTCCGTATTCGCGGTCATTGGTGTTCATGAATGTCCACCGTACAGGCGTGCGGTGGGGGGGGAAGCTCCGTATTCGCGGTCATTGGTGCTCATGAATGTCCGCCGTACAGGTGCGCGGTGGGGGGGAAGCTCCGTATTCGCAATCATTGGTGTTCATGAATGTCCGCCGTACAGGCGCGCGGTGGGGGGGAAGCTCCGTATTCGCGGTCATTGGTGTTCATGAATGTCCGCCGTACAGGCGCACGGTGGGGGGAGCTCCGTATTCGCGGTCATTGGTGTTCATGAATGTCCGCCGTACAGGCGCACGGTGGGGGGAGCTCCGTATTCGCGGTCATTGGTGTTCATGAATGTCCCCCGTACAGGCGCGCGGTGGGGGGGAGCTCCGTATTCGCCGTCATTGGTGTTCATGAATGTCCGCCGTACAGGCGCGTGGTGGGGGGGGGGGAGCTCCGTATTCGCGGTCATTGGTGTTCATGAATGTCCGCCGTACAGGCGCGTGGTGGGGGGGGGGAGCTCCGTATTCGCGGTCATTGGTGTTCATGAATGTCCCCCGTACAGGCGCGCGGTGAGGGGGGAGCTCCGTATTCGCGGTCATTGGTGTTCATGAATGTCCGCCGTACAGGCGCGTGGTGGGGGGGGGGAGCTCCGTATTCGCGGTCATTGGTGTTCATGAATGTCCGCCGTACAGGCGCGCGGTGAGGGGGGAAGCTCCGTATTCGCAGTCATTGGTGTTCATGAATGTCCCCCGTACAGGCGCGCGGTGGGGGGGGGGGGGGGAGCTCCGTATTCGCGGTCATTGGTGTTCATGAATGTCTGCCGTACAGGCGCGCGGTGGGGGGGGAGCTCCGTATTCGCGATCATTGGTGTTCATGAATGTCCGCCATACAGGCGCGCGGTGAGGGGGGAAGCTCCGTATTCGCGATCATTGGTGTTCATGAATGTCCGCCGTACAGGCGCACGGTGAGGGGGGGAGGCTCCGTATTCGCGGTCATTGGTGTTCATGAATGTCCGCCGTACAGGCGCGCGGTGGGGGGGAAGCTCCGTGTTCGCGGTCATTGGTGTCTATGAATGTCCGCCGTACAGGCGCGCGGTGAGGGGGGAAGCCCGGTGTTCGCGGTCATTGTTCATGAATGTCCGCCGTACAGGCGCGCGGTGTGGGGGGGGAAGCTCCGTATTCGCCGTCATTGGTGTTCATGAATGTCCGCCGTACAGGCGCACGGTGGGGGGAGCTCCGTATTCGCGGTCATTGGTGTTCATGAATGTCCGCCGTACAGGCGCACGGTGGGGGGAGCTCCGTATTCGCGGTCATTGGTGTTCATGAATGTCCCCCGTACAGGCGCGCGGTGGGGGGGAGCTCCGTATTCGCCGTCATTGGTGTTCATGAATGTCCGCCGTACAGGCGCGCGGTGGGGGGGGAGCTCCGTATTCGCGGTCATTGGTGTTCATGAATGTCCGCCGTACAGGCGCGTGGTGGGGGGGGGGAGCTCCGTATTCGCGGTCATTGGTGTTCATGAATGTCCCCCGTACAGGCGCGCGGTGAGGGGGGAGCTCCGTATTCGCGGTCATTGGTGTTCATGAATGTCCGCCGTACAGGCGCGTGGTGGGGGGGGGGAGCTCCGTATTCGCGGTCATTGGTGTTCATGAATGTCCGCCGTTCAGGCGCGCGGTGAGGGGGGAAGCTCCGTATTCGCAGTCATTGGTGTTCATGAATGTCCCCCGTACAGGCGCGCGGTGGGGGGGGGGGGGAGCTCCGTATTCGCGGTCATTGGTGTTCATGAATGTCTGCCGTACAGGCGCGCGGTGGGGGGGGGAGCTCCGTATTCGCGATCATTGGTGTTCATGAATGTCCGCCATACAGGCGCGCGGTGAGGGGGGAAGCTCCGTATTCGCGATCATTGGTGTTCATGAATGTCCGCCGTACAGGCGCACGGTGAGGGGGGGAGGCTCCGTATTCGCGGTCATTGGTGTTCATGAATGTCCGCCGTACAGGCGCGCGGTGGGGGGGAAGCTCCGTGTTCGCGGTCATTGGTGTCTATGAATGTCCGCCGTACAGGCGCGCGGTGAGGGGGGAAGCCCGGTGTTCGCGGTCATTGTTCATGAATGTCCGCCGTACAGGCGCGCGGTGGGGGGGGAAGCTCCGTATTCGCCGTCATTGGGGTTCATGAATGTCCGCCGTACAGGCGCGCGGTGGGGGGGGAGCTCCGTATTCGCCGTCATTGGTGTTCATGAATGTCCGCCGTACAGGCGCACGGTGAGGGGGGGGGGGCTCCGTATTCGCGGTCATTGGTGTTCATGAATGTCCGCCGTACAGGCGCGCGGTGGGGGGGGAAGCTCCGTATTCGCCGTCATTGGTGTTCATGAATGTCTGCCGTACAGGCGCGCGGTTGGGGGGGGGGGGGAGCTCCGTATTCGCCGTCATTGGTGTTCATGAATGTCCGCCGTACAGGCGCACGGTGAGGGGGGGGGGCTCCGTATTCGCGGTCATTGGTGTTCATGAATGTCCGCCGTACAGGCGCGCGGTGGGGGGGGAAGCTCCGTATTCGCCGTCATTGGTGTTCATGAATGTCTGCCGTACAGGCGCGCGGTTGGGGGGGAAGCTATCTTGGTGTCAGAACGCTCTCCTAAATCCGTGCGGCTCTATGTGGTCACATGACTGCGTCTTACAGAATCCGGATGTAATGACCATGAAGCCTGCGCTCGACCTCCCGGCGCCGGCCGCCATTTATACTGTTTTTTGCATTCGCCGACTTTATTATTTTTTTTTAATGTTGTGGCGCCGCAGGTTACGTATCCTGACGAGCTGATTGGCCATTGCTGGCATTAACCCCTCCCGTGCCGCCCGGCATAGAAGTGGTCCAGAGATTAATTCCCCTGCCAGGCTGATGCCGCTCGGGTTGCCGGGTACGGCCGCCCCTCCTTTGTGTCTCGCCCCCCTCCTCCTCCCTCTCTTGCTCCCCTCCCCTCGGATATGGAGAAGCGTTGGAGCCATTAAGCCGTACAGAAGGTCTTCCCGGGAGCGGAGGGCGCTGATGATGTAATCGGCGCACGGGGCGGTGGTTGCACAGAGCAGCAGGGAGTCGGCCGGGACGCCATCCTTCCATCTTCCCGGTGCCGCATCCCTGGAGGAGGGGGTGGTGGCATGGAGAATCCCGGCAATGACTGGCAGGAGGGAGCGTAGCCCAGATCTCCGGCAACGGATCGTTCTCCGTAGAGAAGCGCTGCGGCCATTTGCAAGTGATTGTGGGAAGCTGCAGCCGTGTGATCTCATGTCCTAACACTCTTCCTCTCCTTCTCTTTATTCCTCACCTTGTCCTTGTGTGACCATGAAGCAGGCACCAACAACCAGGAAGGTACCCGCTCCCCGCCCCCGTTGCCCGCTGTCTTGTGCCCTCTGTACCTGTGTTGCATGTTCTATTACTGAGGAGCTGCAGAGCATCATTCATTGAGGCCTCCATAGAGGGGATGCCAGGATGGGTGCCCGTCTCTGGCATGGTGCCAGACACTTTGTATACTGGGCATTCCCTCCTCCCCAAAATTGTCCTCTTAGTTGGATCCGCTCCTGGGAAAGCTGGGTGATGGGCACTATGGGGACAGAGTGGAGCATAGGGCTCCCACAAGGATTGACACCCAGCTTCTCGGGGTGCAGCAGCATCGGGGATACTCTGCTTTCCCAGGATCGGATAGAGCTGTGGCGGACGGGTCGGGGGCTCGGTGACTGTTTCGGCTCATGCAGCTCCTCAGCAGGTGCCATCTGCATGCGGCTCCTCAGCTGAGCGGGTGAAGGATGGGTTTATGATCTCGGGTTGCTCCGCAGTGTAGGCCAGCACACCGGGGTGCCGTAGTGACACCCCCCAATGTCAGGAGGTCGTAGGATTAGACTAACCCCCGGACAGATGGGCAGGCAGTGGGGTTGGATGCCCTCGCCAGCACAGAGCGGCGCCAGATATAGCCAGAAGTTCGGCAACTTTCTAATAGACTTGATGCATCAATTTCTCAGTTTTCAGGATCTCTGCTTGCTGCCAGGAAACTGGATGGCGACCGGCCTCACAGCTGAGACCGCTGATTGCTGGCAGGGAATGGGGCGTCCTTACTTGCATCCAGACCTCATTCTTCTCACAGCTGAGGGTTTGTCCCAATGCACATCTAGGCAATCTTCTGTGAGCTACACGAGGCAGAAGCCCAAATCTCTGCTGTGCCTGTGCAGCGTTACATTGTGTCAGTGCAGGGAACACGGATGGAAACCGTTTGATACAATGTATCAGCCAGATCCAATGTGTTATAATGTATCGGGACGGGAGAGATCTCTGCTGCCGACAGGTTGAGCTCACAGAGCATTGTCTGGACTGGATGCAGTTGGCTCAGGATGGAAGGATGTTCTCGTTCACTGACAGCAATCAAAGGTCTTGATAATGATGAGTCATTGAAGCGCAAAATCTGTTAACATTGCGGATCCGCTCGGTGGGATTTTCTGCCGTAGAACGTTTTTTATTCTTGCGCCGCGGATCCGCCTGCGGTCCGGTGGGACAGAGCTGCACGCGGGACTTCGGACGGGTCACGGTTTTTTACGCCATGGGTCTGATATACGCAGTGTATAATCCCTAGTGCAGCTTCAGGCCGGGGCGGTCGTTGGTACAGATTATAATGCCTTCGGGATGGGGCGGTCGTTGGTACAGATTATAATGCCTTCGGGCTGGGGCGGTCGTTGGTACAGATTATAATGCCCTCGGGATGGGACGGTCGTTGGTACAGATTATAATGCCTTCGGGCTGGGGCGGTGGTTGGTACAGATTATAATGCCTTCGGGCTGGGGCGGTCGTTGGTACAGATTATAATGCCTTCGGGCTGGGACGGTCGTTGGTACAGATTATAATGCCCTCGGGATGGGACGGTCGTTGGTACAGATTATAATGCCCTCGGGATGGGACGGTCGTTGGTACAGATTATAATGCCTTTGGGCTGGGGCGGTCGTTGGTACAGATTATAATGCCTTCAGGCTGGGGCGGTCGTTGGTACAGATTATAATGCCTTCGGGCTGGGGCGGTCGTTGGTACAGATTATAATGCCTTCGGGCTGGGGCGGTCGTTGGTACAGATTATAATGCCTTCGGGCTGGGGCGGTGGTTGGTACAGATTATAATGCCTTCGGGCTGAGGCGGTGGTTGGTACAGATTATAATGCCTTCGGGCTGGGGCGGTCGTTGGTACAGATTATAATGCCTTCGGGCTGGGGCGGTGGTTGGTACAGATTATAATGCCTTCGGGCTGGGGCGGTCGTTGGTACAGATTATAATGCCTTCGGGCTGGGGCGGTCGTTGGTACAGATTAGAATGCCTTCGGGCTGGGGCGGTCGTTGGTACAGATTATAATGCCTTCGGCCTGGGGCGGTCGTTGGTACAGATTATAATGCCTTCGGGCTGGGGCGGTCGTTGGTACAGATTATAATGCCTTCGGCCTGGGGCGGTCGTTGGTACAGATTATAATGCCTTCGGGCTGGGGCGGTCGTTGGTACAGATTAGAATGCCTTCGGGCTGGGGCGGTCGTTGGTACAGATTAGAATGCCTTCGGGCTGGGGCGGTCGTTGGTACAGATTATAATGCCTTCGGGCTGGGGCGGTCGTTGGTACAGATTATAATGCCTTCGGGCTGGGGCGGTCGTAGGTACAGATTATAATGCCTTCGGGCTGGGGCGGTCGTTGGTACAGATTATAATGCCTTCGGGCTGGGGCGGTCGTTGGTACAGATTATAATGCCTTCGGGCTGGGGCGGTCGTTGGTACAGATTATAATGCCTTCGGGCTGGGGCGGTGGTTGGTACAGATTATAATGCCTTCGGGCTGGGGCGGTCGTTGGTACAGATTATAATGCCTTCGGGCTGGGGCGGTCGTTGGTACAGATTATAATGCCTTCGGGCTGGGGCGGTCGTTGGTACAGATTATAATGCCTTCAGGCTGGGGCGGTCGTTGGTACAGATTATAATGCCTTCGGGCTGGGGCGGTCGTTGGTACAGATTAGAATGCCTTCGGGCTGGGGCGGTGGTTGGTACAGATTATGTTACACATCGTACATTAGGAATGATTACAGTGTAGCAGATTGGGGGGAGGAGCTTCAGTCCTGCGTTACTCCGCCTCTTCTCATCCGTCCTCCTGTGATATTGGGGGGATGCTACTATATGAGCGTTTCTGGCTAATATCACAGGTTGGGGACCCCTCATGTACTAGGATGAACCCCACACTAGTCCCCCAGTAATTGGCTGTCCGGGCCCCCCCCCCCCCCCCCCGCCTTGTCAGACAGCACTAAAGCTTATCCCGGTAGGGGGGCTGTCCATTAACAATGCCGCCTGTGAAAGAGGCCTCTGTGCAGCGCTGCTTGGCATGCCAACTGGTGACATGCCCGGCCGGCACTGCCATCCACTGTCTGGTAGGCAGGCGTATATAGCATGATATAACCTGTGCATGTGGTGGGGGCGACCTACAACGACCAGTCGCTCTGTAAATACTTGTCTAACACTTTCTCCAGTGCCATCCAGAGCTGCACCTACAGTCTTATATTCTGCTCACTTCCAGAGCTGCATCCACAACTCTGCTATTAGATCCAAAGCTGCCCCCTTCTGCTGGTTGGAGGGAATTGCCAGAATTATGTTATGAAGCCGAAAAAGCTGTGGACACTGTAATGCTCCACTTGACCTCTGGGGGCGCTGCAGGGAAACTTAAACTCTACGACATTTTACTTCAGACCACTGAGGGTCCCTGCAGCTGGACTTTCTCAAGGGACCCTTGTAACTAGCAGGGGAGAACCCCTTAAATCTCTGCTGATTCTAACGTGCAGGGTCCAGTGGGCGGTGCTACGCAGTGATTGGCCGCTGTTAGCCTTCCCTATAATTTGCATATAGAGACAATCAGTTAGACCACCCACTGGACTCCTAACACAGGTCAAAGATTAGCCCCGGAAGCCAGCAGAAGTGTGAATGCAGCTTTAGTTGTGATAGGAGTATATAGCATCATTTTGCAGGTGAATAGTGACTGCAGCTCAGGATGTGACCGGAGTATGAGACCAGATGTAGTGGCAGAATAGTGACTGCAGCTCAGGATGTGACCGGAGTATGAGACCAGATGTAGTGGCAGAATAGTGACTGCAGCTCAGGATGTGACCGGAGTATGAGACCAGATGTAGTGGCAGAATAGTGACTGCAGCTCAGGATGTGACCGGAGTATGAGACCAGAAGTAGTGGCAGAATAGTGACTGCAGCTCAGGATGTGACCGGAGTATGAGGCATTATGTAGTGGCAGAATAGTGACTGCAGCTCAGGATGTGACCGGAGTATGAGACATTATGTAGTGGCAAAATAGTGACTGCAGCTCAGGATGTGACTGGAGTATGAGACATTATGTAGTGGCAGAATAGTGACTGCAGCTCAGGATGTGACCGGAGTATGAGACCAGATGTAGTGGCAGAATAGTGACTGCAGCTCAGGATGTGACTGGAGTATGAGACCAGATGTAGTGGCAGAATAGTGACTGCAGCTCAGGATGTGACTGGAGTATGAGACATTATGTAGTGGCAGAATAGTGACTGCAGCTCAGGATGTGACCGGAGTATGAGACATTATGTAGTGGCAGAATAGTGACTGCAGCTCAGGATGTGACCGGAGTATGAGACATTATGTAGTGGCAGAATAGTGACTGCAGCTCAGGATGTGACTGGAGTATGAGACATTATGTAGTGGCAGAATAGTGACTGCAGCTCAGGATGTGACTGGAGTATGAGACATTATGTAGTGGCAGAATAGTGACTGCAGCTCAGGATGTGACTGGAGTATGAGACCAGATGTAGTAGCAGAATAGTGACTGCAGCTCAGGATGTGACCGGAGTATGAGACATTATGTAGTGGCAGAATAGTGACTGCAGCTCAGGATGTGACCGGAGTATGAGACCAGATGTAGTGGCAGAATAGTGACTGCAGCTCAGGAGGTGGCTGGAGTATGAGACATTATGTAGTGGCAGAATAGTGACTGCATCTCGGGATGTGACTGGAGTATGAGACCAGATGTAGTGGCAGAATAGTGACTGCAGCTCAGGATGTGACCGGAGTATAAGACATTATGTAGTGGCAGAATAGTGACTGCAGCTCTGGATGTGACCGGAGTATGAGACATTATGTAGTGGCAGAATAGTGACTGCAGCTCAGGATGTGACTGGAGTATGAGACATTATGTAGTGGCAGAATAGTGACTGCAGCTCAGGATGTGACTGGAGTATGAGACATTATGTAGTGGCAGAATAGTGACTGCAGCTCAGGATGTGACTGGAGTATGAGACCAGATGTAGTAGCAGAATAGTGACTGCAGCTCAGGATGTGACCGGAGTATGAGACATTATGTAGTGGCAGAATAGTGACTGCAGCTCAGGATGTGACCGGAGTATGAGACCAGATGTAGTGGCAGAATAGTGACTGCAGCTCAGGAGGTGAGTGGAGTATGAGACCAGATGTAGTGGCAGAATAGTGACTGCAGCTCAGGAGGTGACTGGAGTATGAGACATTATGTAGTGGCAGAATAGTGACTGCAGCTCAGGATGTGACTGGAGTATGAGACCAGATGTAGTGGCAGAATAGTGACTGCAGCTCAGGATGTGACTGGAGTATGAGACATGTAGTGGCAGAATAGTGAGTGCAGCTCAGGATGTGACTGGAGTATGAGACCTTATGTAGTGGCAGAATAGTGACTGCTGCTCAGGATGTGACCGGAGTATGAGACATTATGTAGTGGCAGAATAGCGAGTGCAGCTCAGGATGTGACTGGAGTATGAGACATTATGTAGTGGCAGAATAGTGACTGCAGCTCAGGATGTGACTGGAGTATGAGACATTATGTAGTGGCAGAATAGTGACTGCAGCTCAGGATGTGACTGGAGTATGAGACATTATGTAGTGGCAGAATAGTGACTGCAGCTCAGGATGTGACTGGAGTATGAGACCTTATGTAGTGGCAGAATAGTGACTGCAGCTCAGGATGTGACTGGAGTATGAGACCAGATGTAGTGGCAGAATAGTGACTGCAGCTCAGGAGGTGGCTGGAGTATGAGACATTATGTAGTGGCAGAATAGTGACTGCTGCTCAGGATGTGACCGGAGTATGCGACATGATGTAGTAGCAGAATAGTGACTGCAGCTCAGGAGGTGACTGGAGTATGAGACATTATGTAGTGGCAGAATAGTGACTGCAGCTCAGGATGTGACTGGAGTATGAGACCTTATGTAGTGGCAGAATAGTGACTGCTGCTCAGGATGTGACCGGAGTATGAGACATTATGTAGTGGCAGAATAGCGAGTGCAGCTCAGGATGTGACTGGAGTATGAGACCAGATGTAGTGGCAGAATAGTGACTGCAGCTCAGGATGTGACCGGAGTATGAGACCAGATGTAGTGGCAGAATAGTGACTGCAGCTCAGGATGTGACTGGAGTATGAGACATTATGTAGTGGCAGAATAGTGACTGCAGCTCAGGATGTGACTGGAGTATGAGACATTATGTAGTGGCAGAATAGCGACTGCAGCTCAGGATGTGACCGGAGTATGAGACCAGATGTAGTGGCAAAATAGTGACTGCAGCTCAGGATGTGACTGGAGTATGAGACCTTATGTAGTGGCAGAATAGCGAGTGCAGCTTGGGATGTGACCGGAGTATGAGACCAGATGTAGTGGCAAAATAGTGACTGCAGCTCAGGATGTGACTGGAGTATGAGACCTTATGTAGTGGCAGAATAGTGACTGCAGCTCAGGATGTGACTGGAGTATGAGACCAGATGTAGTGGCAGAATAGTGACTGCAGCTTGGGATGTGACTGGAGTAAAAAACTAATCTAGCTGCCAGATGGTGAGTGCAGCTTTGTATGTGACTGGAGTCAGGCATGATGTCTAGCTAGCGCTCCTGGATAACCCTGTCTCGCTGTCTTCTCTCCCGCCTGCTGCTGCTGACGCTCCTCCTGTCTGTCTCCTCCTGCCACTTCTCCACAGATCACCACCCGCCGCACCAAGGTGAGCGCAAGAGACGGGCACAGCAGCTAACGCCTTCCAGTGTCTGTGTGCACGGTGACCGTCCTCCATGGACCCTGGTGCATTGGGAGGGGGGGGGGGGCTGCCATGAGCTGTCATGGTGTGCCAGCAGCGGCGCTCGCTTCCTGCAGTAACGATGTGGTGACTGTACCGCACACCCTACATAGGTGACTGTATCTGCCGTCGCTGTCCTTGGACTGGGTTGCGTATGTATTAGCACCCTTTTTATTTCTTGTCATACTTTTACATTGTGGTTGCATCTCTTGATTTCTCATTTGACTCCATCCGTTCTGTCCATCACTGTATGATTGTGTGACCTACACCGTGCGCCGCGCATCGGCACTGCTACATCAAGCATGCTAGTAGATGAGATGTCTAAGCCAGTGTCCACCGACCAAATCAGTCTTCTATGGAGATCTTCCATCTGTGCCTACAGCAAGCTACCTAAGCGATGTAATGTAGTAGAGGCGAGTTTGTCACTTGTCTGAACTTGGACACACCACAGCCTTCTTGCTGCCTCGTATGACGGTAGCTACATCTGCAGCGGCACTCTATGCCGCTGGTATGAAGCGGTGACTTGCGTATGTTCCTGACCATTAATATCTGCTCTGCTTACAGCCCACCCGCCCGTCCAGCTCTGCTGCCTCCAGCGGTACAGCCGGGGCCTCTGGTTCTGCGTCGGCATCATGTGGGGAGATCAGCAGCAGCGAGCCCAGCACTCCAGCCCAGACCCCTCTGGCAGCTCCCATCATCCCTTCTCCATCGCTGACCTCTCCGGTGGCCCCTCTGCCTGCCCCGGGACCCTCCAAGGTAAAGGCTGGCATTGCTTAGTTCCCACGTCTTCAGTGCAGACAGCGATCTCGGGGTTTCCTAATAATTGCGGTCTCTGCAGGAGGAGGAGAACTTGAGGGCTCAGGTGAAAGATCTGGAGGAAAAACTGGAGACTCTGAAGATGAAGAGAGCCGAGGACAAGGCCAAGCTGAAGGAGCTGGAGAAGTCCAAGCTGCAGCTCGAGCAGCTCCAGGAATGGAAGAGCAAGATGCAGGAGCAGCAGGCCGACCTCCAGCGTCATCTCAAGGAGGCCAAGAAGGTGGGTGACCCGTGAGGAAGAGCAGCCATGGCTGACGAGTGGCAGTAATAAACCTGCATGTCTATACAGGAAGCAAAGGAAGCTCTGGAGGCTCAGGAGCGATACATGGAGGAGATGGCGGACACGGCTGATGCCATAGAGATGGCCACGCTGGATAAGGAGATGGCTGAAGAGCGAGCCGAGTCCTTACAGCAGGAAGTGGAGACACTAAAGGAGAAGGTGGAGGAGCTGACCATGGACCTGGAGATACTGAAACATGAGATCGAAGAGAAAGGTAGGTTTGGATGTGGTGGAGTGAAGTACCTGGGGTAAAGTGTATATCCGGACGGGGAGGGGATGTACTGGGGTGTAATGTATATCCGTACATGGAGGGGGATGTACTGAGGTGGAGTATATCCGGACGGAGAGGGGGATGTATGGGGTGGAGTGTATATCCGGACAGAGAGGGGTATGTACTGGGGTGGAGTGTAAATCCGGACGGGGAGGGGGGGATGTACTGGGGCGGAGCGTATAGCCGGACGGGGAGGGGGGATGTACTGGGGCGGAGTGTATAGCCAGACGGGGAGGGGGGATGTACTGGGGCGGAGCGTATAGCCGGATGGGGAGGGGGGATGTACTGGGGCGGAGTGTATAGCCGGACGGGGAGGGGGGGATGTACTGGGGCGGAGTGTATAGCCGGATGGGGAGGGGGGATGTACTGGGGCGGAGTGTATAGCCGGATGGGGACGGGGGATGTACTGGGGCGGAGTGTATAGCCGGATGGGGACGGGGGATGTACTGGGGCGGAGCGTATAGCCGGACGGGGAGGGGGAGATGTACTGGGGCGGAGTGTATAGCCGGACGGGGAGGGGGGATGTACTGGGGCGGAGCGTATAGCCGGACGGGGAGGGGGAGATGTACTGGGGCGGAGCGTATAGCCGGACGGGGAGGGGGAGATGTACTGGGGCGGAGCGTATAGCCGGACGGGGAGGGGGAGATGTACTGGGGCGGAGCGTATAGCCGGACGGGGAGATGTACTGGGGCGGAGCGTATAGCCGGACGGGGAGGGGGAGATGTACTGGGGCGGAGCGTATAGCCGGACGGGGAGGGGGGATGTACTGGGGCGGAGTGTATAGCCGGACGGGGAGGGGGGATGTACTGGGGCGGAGTGTATAGCCAGACGGGGAGGGGGGATGTACTGGGGCGGAGCGTATAGCCGGATGGGGACGGGGGATGTACTGGGGCGGAGCGTATAGCCGGATGGGGACGGGGGATGTACTGGGGCGGAGCGTATAGCCGGACGGGGAGGGGGGATGTACTGGGGCGGAGCGTATAGCCGGACGGGGAGGGGGGATGTACTGGGGCGGAGTGTATAGCCGGATGGGGAGGGGGGGATGTACTGGGGCGGAGTGTATAGCCGGATGGGGACGGGGGATGTACTGGGGCGGAGCGTATAGCCGGACGGGGAGATGTACTGGGGCGGAGTGTATAGCCGGACGGGGAGGGGGGATGTACTGGGGCGGAGCGTATAGCCGGACGGGGAGGGGGGATGTACTGGGGCGGAGCGTATAGCCGGATGGGGACGGGGGATGTACTGGGGCGGAGCGTATAGCCGGATGGGGACGGGGGATGTACTGGGGCGGAGCGTATAGCCGGACGGGGAGGGGGGATGTACTGGGGCGGAGCGTATAGCCGGACGGGGAGGGGGGATGTACTGGGGCGGAGCGTATAGCCGGACGGGGACGGGGGATGTACTGGGGCGGAGCGTATAGCCGGACGGGGACGGGGGATGTACTGGGGCGGAGCGTATAGCCGGACGGGGAGGGGGGATGTACTGGGGCGGAGTGTATAGCCGGACGGGGAGGGGGGATGTACTGGGGCGGAGCGTATAGCCGGACGGGGAGGGGGAGATGTACTGGGGCGGAGCGTATAGCCGGACGGGGAGGGGGAGATGTACTGGGGCGGAGCGTATAGCCGGACGGGGAGGGGGAGATGTACTGGGGTGGAGCGTATAGCCGGACGGGGAGATGTACTGGGGCGGAGCGTATAGCCGGACGGGGAGGGGGAGATGTACTGGGGCGGAGCGTATAGCCGGACGGGGAGGGGGAGATGTACTGGGGCGGAGCGTATAGCCGGACGGGGAGGGGGGATGTACTGGGGCGGAGTGTATAGCCGGACGGGGAGGGGGGATGTACTGGGGCGGAGCGTATAGCCGGACGGGGAGGGGGGATGTACTGGGGCGGAGCGTATAGCCGGATGGGGACGGGGGATGTACTGGGGCGGAGCGTATAGCCGGATGGGGACGGGGGATGTACTGGGGCGGAGCGTATAGCCGGACGGGGAGGGGGGATGTACTGGGGCGGAGCGTATAGCCGGACGGGGAGGGGGGATGTACTGGGGCGGAGTGTATAGCCGGATGGGGAGGGGGGGATGTACTGGGGCGGAGTGTATAGCCGGATGGGGACGGGGGATGTACTGGGGCGGAGCGTATAGCCGGACGGGGAGATGTACTGGGGCGGAGCGTATAGCCGGACGGGGAGATGTACTGGGGCGGAGCGTATAGCCGGACGGGGAGGGGGGATGTACTGGGGCGGAGCGTATAGCCGGACGGGGAGGGGGGATGTACTGGGGCGGAGAGTATAGCCGGATGGGGACGGGGGATGTACTGGGGCGGAGTGTATAGCCGGATGGGGAGGGGGGGATGTACTGGGGCGGAGTGTATAGCCGGATGGGGACGGGGGATGTACTGGGGCGGAGCGTATAGCCGGACGGGGAGATGTACTGGGGCGGAGCGTATAGCCGGACGGGGAGATGTACTGGGGCGGAGCGTATAGCCGGACGGGGAGGGGGGATGTACTGGGGCGGAGCGTATAGCCGGACGGGGAGGGGGGATGTACTGGGGCGGAGAGTATAGCCGGATGGGGACGGGGGATTTACTGGGGCGGAGCGTATAGCCGGATGGGGACGGGGGATGTACTGGGGCGGAGCGTATAGCCGGACGGGGAGGGGGGATGTACTGGGGCGGAGCGTATAGCCGGACGGGGAGGGGGGATGTACTGGGGCGGAGCGTATAGCCGGACGGGGACGGGGGATGTACTGGGGCGGAGCGTATAGCCGGACGGGGACGGGGGATGTACTGGGGCGGAGCGTATAGCCGGACGGGGAGGGGGGATGTACTGGGGCGGAGCGTATAGCCGGACGGGGAGGGGGGATGTACTGGGGCGGAGTGTATAGCCGGACGGGGAGGGGGGGATGTACTGGGGCGGAGTGTATAGCCGGACGGGGAGGGGGAGATGTACTGGGGCGGAGCGTATAGCCGGACGGGGAGGGGGGATGTACTGGGGCGGAGCGTATAGCCGGACGGGGAGGGGGAGATGTACTGGGGCGGAGCGTATAGCCGGACGGGGAGGGGGAGATGTACTGGGGCGGAGCGTATAGCCGGACGGGGAGGGGGAGATGTACTGGGGCGGAGCGTATAGCCGGACGGGGAGGGGGAGATGTACTGGGGCGGAGCGTATAGCCGGACGGGGAGGGGGAGATGTACTGGGGCGGAGCGTATAGCCGGACGGGGAGGGGGAGATGTACTGGGGCGGAGCGTATAGCCGGACGGGGAGGGGGAGATGTACTGGGGCGGAGCGTATAGCCGGACGGGGAGATGTACTGGGGCGGAGCGTATAGCCGGACGGGGAGGGGGAGATGTACTGGGGCGGAGTGTATAGCCGGACGGGGAGGGGGAGATGTACTGGGGCGGAGCGTATAGCCGGACGGGGAGGGGGAGATGTACTGGGGCGGAGCGTATAGCCGGACGGGGAGGGGGAGATGTACTGGGGCGGAGCGTATACTCCACTCCTTGTACAACACTTCAGCACATCCTTATGTATAAGAGTGGGTGTATATGGGAACTTGGTGGAGTAATATATATGGGGGAAAGTGTATCTTTGTACATAGGCGGGGAGGGGGGTATATATAGGGGTAGAATAAATATCAGGCTTTGGTGAATATTACACATGGAGTGGAGTGCACATTACCCACTATATCCTGATGTATAAGGGGGGATGTATTTGAGGACTTGTTGGGTGTCCATCAGGACATGGTGGAATGTATATAGGTCATGTGGAGCACTCTGCAGGTGGTGAAGTGATGGGGTGTATATGAGGACCTGCTGAATCGAGTGTACATCAGGACAGGGAGTGACATGGGGGTGGAGTGTATATTAGCATGTGTTGGAGTAATGTATAAGGGGACTTAATGAGTGGAGTATATACAGGTTATGGTGGAGTAATGTACAGGTAGCGGACTGTATATTGGGACATGGTGGATTGTATATTAGGATGGGGTGGGGTGTATGTAAAGACTTGCTTAGTGGACATGGTGGAGTGCAGCTCAGGACATGGTGGAGTAATGTGGAGGCGCCAAGGGTAGGTCGGAACATGAAGGAGGGAAACTCGGGACATGGCGGGGTAATGTGCAGGGGCTAAGTGTAGCTCAGTGCATGGTGGAGTAATGTGCAGGGGCCGAGTGTAGCTCGGGGCATGGTGGAGTAATGTGCAGGGGCCGAGTGTAGCTCGAGGCATGGTGGAGTAATGTGCAGGGGCCGAGTGTAGCTCGGGGCATGGTGGAGTAATGTGCAGGGGCCGAGTGTAGCTCGGGGCATGGTGGAGTAATGTGCAGGGGCCGAGTGTAGCTCGGGGCATGGTGGAGTAATGTGCAGGGGCCGAGTGTAGCTCGAGGCATGGTGGAGTAATGTGCAGGGGCCGGGTGTAGCTCGGGGCATGGTGGGGTAATGTGCAGGGGCCGAGTGTAGCTCGGGGCATGGTGGAGTAATGTGCAGGGGCCGGGTGTAGCTCGGGGCATGGTGGGGTAATGTGCAGGGGCCGAGTGTAGCTCGGGGCATGGTGGAGTAATGTGCAGGGGCCGGGTGTAGCTCGGGGCATGGTGGGGTAATGTGCAGGGGCCGAGTGTAGCTCGAGGCATGGTGGAGTAATGTGCAGGGGCCGGGTGTAGCTCGGGGCATGGTGGGGTAATGTGCAGGGGCCGAGTGTAGCTCGAGGCATGGTGGAGTAATGTGCAGGGGCCGGGTGTAGCTCAGCGCATGGTGGAGGAATGTGCAGAGGCCGAGTGTAGCTCAGCGCATGGTGGAGGAATGTGCAGAGGCCGAGTGTAGCTCGGGGCATGGCGGAGTAATGTGCAGGGGCCGAGTGTAGCTCGGGGCATGGCAGAGTAATGTGCAGGGGCCGAGTGTAGCTCGGGGCATGGCGGAGTAATGTGCAGGGGCCGAGTGTAGCTCGGGGCATGGCGGAGTAATGTGCAGGGGCCGGGTGTAGCTCGGGGCATGGTGGGGTAATGTGCAGGGGCCGAGTGTAGCTCGAGGCATGGTGGAGTAATGTGCAGGGGCCGGGTGTAGCTCGGGGCATGGTGGGGTAATGTGCAGGGGCCGAGTGTAGCTCGAGGCATGGTGGAGTAATGTGCAGGGGCCGAGTGTAGCTCAGGACATGGTGGAGTAATGTGCAGGGGCTGAGTGTAGCTCAGGACATGGTGGAGTAATGTGCAGGGGCCGAGTGTAGCTCAGCGCATGGTGGAGGAATGTGCAGAGGCCGAGTGTAGCTCGGGGCATGGCGGAGTAATGTGCAGGGGCCGAGTGTAGCTCGGGGCATGGCGGAGTAATGTGCAGGGGCCGAGTGTAGCTCGGGGCATGGCGGAGTAATGTGCAGGGGCCGAGTGTAGCTCGGGGCATGGCGGAGTAGCGTGCAGGGGCCGAGTGTAGCTCTGGGCATGGCGGAGTAGCGTGCAGGGGCCGAGTGTAGCTCTGGGCATGGCGGAGTAGCGTGCAGGGGCCGAGTGTAGCTCGGGGCATGGCGGAGTAGCGTGCAGGGGCCGAGTGTAGCTCGGGGCATGGCGGAGTAGCGTGCAGGGGCCGAGTGTAGCTCGGGGCATGGCGGAGTAGCGTGCAGGGGCCGAGTGTAGCTCGGGGCATGGCGGAGTAGCGTGCAGGGGCCGAGTGTAGCTCGGGGCATGGCGGAGTAGCGTGCAGGGGCCGAGTGTAGCTCGGGCCATGGCGGGGTAATGTGCAGGGGCCGAGTGTAGCTCGGGGCATGGCGGGGTAACGTGCAGGGGCCGAGTGTAGCTCGGGGCACGGCGGGGTAATGTGCAGGGGCCGAGTGTAGCTCGGGGCATGGTGGAGGGTCCTCATTCTTGTCTAGTGTCATTAGTATACACCGTTCTCCCACCGGTCTCTGGGGGCCTGTTTTGATGACAGCTCCTTTATAGACCCTATGAGACAACCGCTTCTCCACCCTCAATTTCCCTTGTGGCGTCTCCCATTTTTGTAGGGTCTGATGGGGCGGCATCCAGCTACCAGGTGAAGCAGCTGGAAGAACAGAACAGCAGGCTGAAGGAAGCGCTAGTCAGGTAAGTGTCCACTGCACTATGTATATATTGGTATCCAGCGGGAAGGAACCTAATCCATGCCCCTCGTAGGATGAGGGATCTCTCCGCCTCAGAGAAGCAGGAGCATGTCCGTGTTCAGAAGCATCTGGAGAAGAAGAATGTGGAGCTTGATAGTCTCCGCCAGCAGAAGGAGAAGCTACAGGAGGAGGCATCACAGATGGAGAAGACCATCGATGAGCTGAAGGAACAGGTGAATGTTTTATTACTGTAGGTCCCCAGTTTCTTGACTACTCCCTCTACTGATGGCCTTTGATCAATTCTTCCTCTCAGGCTCTCCCACATGTATGGTAGAGAATATATTTTATCTTTCTTTAGGTTGATGCTGCTCTGGGAGCTGAAGAAATGGTGGAGACGTTGACTGAAAGGAACCTGGACCTGGAGGAGAGAGTCCGAGAACTGCGTGAGACGGTCACTGACCTGGTATGAAATCAGCAATGTAGAACTCTGTCCTGGTTAGTTATTCCATGACATGTCAGTGGAGAGCTCTGTCCTGGTTGTAGACTCCCTGGCGGGTCAGCGGAGAGCTCTGTCCTGGTTGTAGACTCCCTGGCGGGTCAGCAGAAAGCTCTGTACTGGTTGTAGACTCCCTGGCGGGTCAGCGGAGAGCTCTATCCTGGTTGTAGACTCCCTAGCGGGTCAGTGGAGAGCTCTGTCCTGGTTGTAGACTCCCTGGCAGTCAGCGGAGAGCTCTGTCCTGGTTGTAGACTCCCTGGCAGTCAGCGGAGAGCTCTGTCCTGGTTGTAGACTCCCTGGCGGGTCAGCGGAGAGCTCTGTCCTGGTTGTAGACTCCCTGGCGGGTCAGCGGAAAGCTCTGTCCTGGTTGTAGACTCCCTGGCGGGTCAGCGGAAAGCTCTGTCCTGGTTGTAGACTCCCTGGCGCGTCAGTGGAGAGCTCTGTCCTGGTTGTAGACTCCCTGGCGCGTCAGTGGAGAGCTCTGTCCTGGTTGTAGACTCCCTGGCGCGTCAGTGGAGAGCTCTGTCCTGGTTGTAGAGTCCCTGGCGCGTCAGTGGAGAGCTCTGTCCTGGTTGTAGACTCTCTGGCGGGTCAGTGGAGAGCTCTGTCCTGGTTGTAGACTCCCTGGCGCGTCTGCGGAGAGCTCTGCCCTGGTTGCAGACTCCCTGGCGCGTCAGTCGAGAGCTCTGTCCTGGTTGCAGACTCCCTGGCGCGTCAGTGGAGAGCTCTGTCCTGGTTGTAGACTCCCTGGTGGGTCAGTGGAGAGCTCTGTCCTGGTTGTAGACTCCCTGGTGGGTCAGTGGAGAGCTCTGTGCTGGTTGTAGACTCCCTGGCGGGTCAGTGGAGAGCTCTGTGCTGGTTGTAGACTCCCTGGTGGGTCAGCGGAGAGCTCTGTGCTGGTTGTAGACTCCCTGGCGGGTCAGTGGAGAGCTCTGTGCTGGTTGTAGACTCCCTGGTGGGTCAGCGGAGAGCTCTGTGCTGGTTGTAGACTCCCTGGCGGGTCAGCGGAGAGCTCTGTGCTGGTTGTAGACTCCCTGGCGGGTCAGTGGAGAGCTCTGTCCTGGTTGTAGACTCCCTGGCGGGTCAGTGGAGAGCTCTGTCCTGGTTGTAGACTCCCTGGTGGGTCAGCGGAGAGCTCTGTGCTGGTTGTAGACTCCCTGGCGGGTCAGTGGAGAGCTCTGTCCTGGTTGTAGACTCCCTGGCGGGTCAGTGGAGAGCTCTGTGCTGGTTGTAGACTCCCTGGTGGGTCAGCGGAGAGCTCTGTCCTGGTTGTAGACTCCCTGGCGGGTCAGTGGAGAGCTCTGTGCTGGTTGTAGACTCCCTGGCGGGTCAGTGGAGAGCCCCTATAAGCTTTCTGATATTCTATGCTCCAGGAAGCCATCAATGAGATGAACGATGAGCTGCAGGAGAACGCCCGTGAGACGGAGCTGGAGTTGCGTGAGCAGCTGGACATGGCAAACGCCCGAGTGCGGGAGGCTGAGAAACGCGTGGAGGCTGCTCAGGAGACGGTGGCGGATTACCAGCAGACCATCAAGAAGTACCGGGACCTGACTGCCCACCTACAGGTGACCTGCACAGACCTGATGGCAGCACGCCCCCTGAAGGCGAAGGCTACAACTGACATGGCTTCATCTATTGCAGGAAGTGAACCGAGAGCTCCGCAACCAGCAGGAAGCCAGCGTGGAGAAGGAGCAGCAGCCGTCCCCCGAGATGTTTGACTTTAAGATCAAGTTTGCTGAAACTAAAGCCCACGCCAAGGTAGGAGGAGCCTGCGGGAGATTGTCCTGGGTCAGGGCCGCTTTAGGACGTGGCATTTAACCCCTTCCGCTATATGATGTACATTTACGTCATGCAGCGTCGGGGTATGTATGAAGAGAGATCACGGGGCGACCTCTCAATACAACGCGGGCGTCAGCTGTTTTATTACAGCTGACGCCCGCAGGCAATAGCTGCAATCAGCTGCACTGCCGATCAGGCTATTAAAGGGGTTGTCCCGCGGCAGCAAGTGGGTCTATACACTTCTGTATGGCCATAATAATGCACTTTGTAATGTACATTGTGCATTAATTATGAGCCATACAGAAGTTATAAAAAGTTTTATACTTACCTGCTCCGTTGCTGGCGTCCTCGTTCCCATGGAGCCGACTAATTTTCGCCCTCCGATGGCCAAATTAGCCGCGCTTGCGCAGTCCGGGTCTTCTCCAGTCTTCTATGGAGCCGCTCGTGCAGAATGCAGGCTCCGTGTAGCTCCGCCCCGTCACGTGCCGATTCCAGCCAATCAGGAGGCTGGAATCGGCAATGGACCGCACAGAAGAGCTGCGGTCCACGGAGACAGAGGATCCCGGCGGCCATCTTCAGCGGTAAGTATTGAAGTCACCGGAGCGCGGGGATTAAGGTAAGCGCTCCGGTAAGCTTTCTTTACCTCCCTGCATCGGGGTTGTCTCGCGCCGACCGGGGGGGGGGGTTGAAAAAAAAAACAACCCGTTTCGGCGCGGGACAACCCCTTTAACCCTTTAAATGTCGCTGTCCATTCTGACAGAGGCATTTAATCGTAGGGAACCGTGTGGATGTCATGGCAGCTGGGGTCCTCCTGTAGGGCCCAAGGGCTGCCTTCGCAGACTGCCTATCAAGCCAAGCCATCCCCGGGGGGTGGCTTGATAGACTGCCTGTCAGATTGTAGTTATCACACTGCAGGAGCGATCAAAGCATTGGGGTAGGGGATGTGTTAAAAAAAAAAATCCGTAAAATACAATTAGTAATCGTTTAACTCACCGCTATTTTGCCATATCTGTAATAAAAAATCGTAATCCTAAAACAAAAATCCATATTTGGTATCGCCGCGTCCGTAAAAGTCCGATCAAAGTACCCCGCACAGTGAACGTCGTCTGAAAAAGTGCAGGGCTGGCGTTTTTTTTTTCTTTGGTCACGCTGTCTCCAGGAAAAACGCAATAAAGTGCGATCACAACGTTGTATGTATTCTGAAATGGTACAAAGTAAACTACAGGACGTCCCGCAAAAATGGGCCCGCACTACTGCGTAGACGGAAAAGTATAAAAGCTATGGTGCGCAGAAGATGGCGGCAGAAAAAATGTGAAAAATTAAATGTCTTTAAAAAAAAAAATGAGTACTACAGCAAAAAAACCAAACTGGTATCGTAGATCATACTGCCCCTATCAGGTCATCCGTGTAGCAGTGTGCGCGCCGAAGAAACAAGACGCGCCCAAAGATGGCGGAATGTCGTTATTTTGATTTTTTTTTTATTTTTTTTATTTTACCCCACTTAGAATTTTTTAACACTTTTTCAGTATGTTATACGGTAAATACAGCACAACCCTCACACAGCGACGTCGGTGGGGAAATAAAGGAGAAAAGCTAAAATGGGGGCGGGGTTTAGTGCTGCGTCATCAAGGGGTTAATGATGGTTTTCCTTTAGGCCATTGAGATGGAACTGCGCAAGATGGAGGTCAACCAAGCAAACCGCCACGTGTCCCTCCTCACCTCCTTCATGCCCGACAGCTTCCTGCGCCACGGAGGAGACCATGACTGCATCCTGGTGTTGCTCCTCATCCCAAGACTCATCTGCAAGGTCAGGCTGAGGCGTGTAGTGCGGCCATATTGGTTGTCACCCGGTTTTACGGGCACTTGCCTGTTCAGTGTGACTCAGTGGTTTCAGTTGGAGGGTAATGCTGTGGGTGCCATCACACATCTTGGGGATGTTGAGGAGTCCTTGTTTCCCCCCAGGCGGAGCTCATTAGTAAGCAGGCCCAGGAGAAGTTTGAGCTGTCCGAGGCCAGTGAAGAGAAGACGGGCATGAGGGGAGCCGTGGGCGAGCAGATGAGCTTTGCCGCTGGTCTGGTGTATTCACTGAGCCTCCTGCAGGCAACACTACACAAATATGAGCAGTAAGTGGCTGTCACAGAGCTGCGTACCCATCATATAGGGGGAACGTGCAAAACCGCTGCGGCGCTCTATATAGTCAGAGCAGCACTCGCTATTCTGCCCGTGTACAAGATAACTAATGTAATCCACCAGCCGAGCAGTGAGTGCAGCTCTGGAGAAGAATACAGGATATAACTCAGGACCAGTAATGTATGTACATAGTGACTCCACCAGCAGAATAGTGAGTGCAGCTCTGGAGTATAATACAGGATGTAGCTCAGGAGCAGTACAGGATAAGTAATGTATGTACACAGTGACTCCACCAGCAGAATAGTGAGTGCAGCTCTGGAGTATAATACAGGATGTAACTCAGGATCAGTACAGGATAATGTATGTACACAGTGATTCCACCAGCAGTATAGTGAGTGCAGCTCTGGAGTATAATACAGGATGTAACTCAGGATCAGTACAGGATAAGTAATGTATGTACATAGTGACTCCACCAGCAGAATAGTGAGTGCAGCTCTGGAGTATAATACAGGATGTAACTCAGGATCAGTACAGGATAAGTAATGTATGTACACAGTGACTCCACCAGCAGAATAGTGAGTGCAGCTCTGGAGTATAATACAGGATGTAGCTCAGGAGCAGTACAGGATAAGTAATGTATGTACACAGTGACTCCACCAGCAGAATAGTGAGTGCAGCTCTGGAGTATAATACAGGATGTAACTCAGGATCAGTACAGGATAAGTAATGTATGTACACAGTGACTCCACCAGCAGTATAGTGAGTGCAGCTCTGGAGTATAATACAGGATGTAACTCAGGATCAGTACAGGATAATGTATGTACACAGTGACTCCACCAGCAGTATAGTGAGTGCAGCTCTGGAGTATAATACAGGATGTAACTCAGGAGCAGTACAGGATAAGTAATGTATGTACACAGTGACTCCACCAGCAGAATAGTGAGTGCAGCTCTGGAGTATAATACAGGATGTAACTCAGGATCAGTACAGGATAAGTAATGTATGTTCACAGTGACTCCGCCAGCAGAATAGTGAGTGCAGCTCTGGAGTATAATACAGGATGTAACTCAGGATCAGTACAGGATAAGTAATGTATGTACACAGTGACTCCACCAGCAGAATAGTGAGTGCAGCTCTGGAGTATAATACAGGATGTAACTCAGGATCAGTACAGGATAAGTAATGTATGTACACAGTGACTCCGCCAGCAGAATAGTGAGTGCAGCTCTGGAGTATAATACAGGATTTAACTCAGGATCAGTACAGGATAAGTAATGTATGTACACAGTGACTCCACCAGCAGAATAGTGAGTGCAGCTCTGGAGTATAATACAGGATGTAACTCAGGAGCAGTACAGGATAAGTAATGTATGTACACAGTGACTCCACCAGCAGAATAGTGAGTGCAGCTCTGGAGTATAATACAGGATGTAACTCAGGATCAGTACAGGATAAGTAATGTATGTACACAGTGACTCCACCAGCAGAATAGTGAGTGCAGCTCTGGAGTATAATACAGGATGTAACACAGGAGCAGTACAGGATAAGTAATGTATGTACACAGTGACTCCACCAGCAGAATAGTGAGTGCAGCTCTGGGGTATAATACAGGATATGTAATGTATGTACACAGTGACTCCACTATTTATCTATAAATTAATCAGACAAGCAAACTATAAGGGGGATCCGTTGGCGTTTTTGTGCGCATGAAGTACCTGTACAGTAAAGTGCAGTGTAATAACCAGTTTGTCAGTTTCTTTTTTCTGTAGATTGTAGTCTCCACCTTCTACCACAAGGTGGCAGGATGACTCTTGGTTTCTCCTTGAGATCTCATACAATGTATGGAGTAGCGATGGAGTCTTAAAGGCATTCTCTATGGGTAGAGTTTAGTGCTGTTAACTAGTGCAGACTGACAGTGTAGCATGTCTCTCAGCACTCGGTAATGTGGCAGATCATCCCTAGTATGGGGACGGAATGCGATCAGCATCCCCATTCAGTCAGCATTTGTCAGCCGCACATCCTCAGCTTACATAGTGACAAGCCAGCATTGTTTGCTGCCCTTATTTAGGATGATGTCAGCCAATGGCTGAGTGTATAATAATGGGGGTATGTGGTTGGCACCTCCGGACTCGGTACATTAGCTGTTGTCCGCAGGGCTCTGAATAAATGCAGCGTGGAGGTCTACAAGAAGGTGGGGATGCTGTACCCAGAGATGAGCGTGCACGAGCGATCGCTGGACTTCCTCATTGAACTACTGCACAAGGATCAGCTGGACGAGACAGTCAACGTGGAGCCCCTTACCAAGGCCATCAAGTATTACCAGGTAGTGTGCAGTCACTATATACTGTATATCCTAACAGTCTGCTAATAAAAGGGATGTAACAGTGTAACAGGCTACCAATACTGACCGATCGCCCCCTGCTGGACCATGTACTGTGCAGTTTCCTAACCTGGTGGTGTTTTTCCTTTTGCAGCACCTGTACAGCATCCACCTGGCTGACCAGCCGGAGGACTGCACCATGCAGCTATTCGACCACATCAAGGTGAGCCTCCGTCCGTCATCCGTACAGCACTGAGTGGTGATGGAGCCTGCAGCCGAATATGTTGTGGGGGGATTGGATGAGTGTTTCAGCATATGTGTCTCCTCCTTCCTGTGGTGTAATCCATGGCAGTGGTGTTGGGTGCCTCCTATCCGGAGTGCGGTGTAATCAATGTTTCCTCTGTGTGTAGGCTGTAGGCCTGGCTCTCCTGTCCTCTGTGTGTGCAGGCTGTAGGCCTGGCTCTCCCGTCCTCTGTGTGTGCAGGCTGTGGGCCGTGGCTCTCCCCTCCTCTGTGTGTGCAGGCTGTGGGACGTGGCTCCCCCCTCCTCTGGGGGTGTGCAGGATGTGGGATGTGGCTCCCCCCTCCTCTGGGGGTGTGCAGGATGTGGGACGTGGCTCCCCCCTCCTCTGGGGGTGTGCAGGATGTGGGCCGTGGCTCCCCCCTCCTCTGGGGGTGTGCAGGATGTGGGCCGTGGCTCTCCCCTCCTCTGGGGGTGGGCAGGCTGTGGGCCGTGGCTCTCCCCTCCTCTGGGGGTGGGCCGTGGCTCTCCCCTCCTCTGGGGGTGGGCAGGATGTGGGCCGTGGCTCTCCCCTCCTCTGGGGGTGGGCGGGCTGTGGGCCGTGGCTCTCCCCTCCTCTGGGGGTGGGCGGGATGTGGGCCGTGGCTCTCCCCTCCTCTGGGGGTGGGCGGGATGTGGGCCGTGGCTCTCCCCTCCTCTGGGGGTGGGCGGGATGTGGGCCGTGGCTCTCCCCTCCTCTGGGGGTGGGCGGGATGTGGGCCGTGGCTCTCCCCTCCTCTGGGGGTGGGCGGGATGCGGGCCGTGGCTCTCCCCTCCTCTGGGGGTGGGCGGGATGCGGGCCGTGGCTCTCCCCTCCTCTGGGGGTGGGCGGGATGCGGGCCGTGGCTCTCCCCTCCTCTGGGGGTGGGCGGGATGCGGGCCGTGGCTCTCCCCTCCTCTGGGGGTGGGCGGGATGCGGGCCGTGGCTCTCCCCTCCTCTGGGGGTGGGCGGGATGTGGGCCGTGGCTCTCCCCTCCTCTGGGGGTGGGCGGGATGTGGGCCGTGGCTCTCCCCTCCTCTGGGGGTGGGCGGGATGTGGGCCGTGGCTCTCCCCTCCTCTGGGGGTGGGCAGGATGTGGGCCGTGGCTCTCCCCTCCTCTGGGGGTGGGCAGGATGTGGGCCGTGGCTCTCCCCTCCTCTGGGGGTGGGCAGGATGTGGGCCGTGGCTCTCCCCTCCTCTGGGGGTGGGCAGGATGTGGGCCGTGGCTCTCCCCTCCTCTGGGGGTGGGCAGGATGTGGGCCGTGGCTCTCCCCTCCTCTGGGGGTGGGCAGGATGTGGGCCGTGGCTCTCCCCTCCTCTGGGGGTGGGCAGGATGTGGGCCGTGGCTCTCCCCTCCTCTGGGGGTGGGCAGGATGTGGGCCGTGGCTCTCCCCTCCTCTGGGGGTGGGCAGGATGTGGGCCGTGGCTCTCCCCTCCTCTGGGGGTGGGCAGGATGTGGGCCGTGGCTCTCCCCTCTTCCTGGGGGCGGGCGGGCGGGCCGTGGCCCGTGGCTCTCCCGTCTTCCGTGTCTTGTGCAGCCAGTGACTCTCCCTTTTCTCTTGCAGTTTACACAGGGCGCCCTGGACTGTATGGGAGTAGAAGTGAGCCGACTGCGCGCCTTCCTACATGTGAGTCACCCCGACTATGAGAACGGGAAGTAAATGCATGTAGTAACATCCACCTACACATGTGTTACATCTGTTATGTCACAGTGCAGGATACACTGTCATGTCTATGCTGTCTACTATCACCAATATTACTACTACTGCCACCATTATTATCACCTCTGTATTCACCACCATTACCACTGTGTGTACTGTCACCAATCCCTTCACTACTACCCCCATCATTATCCCTGCTGCCTCTGTATTCACCATCATTACCACTACTATCACAGTATCTACCATCATTGTATTTACCAGTTATCACTACTACCAGTTTTCATTACCATTGCTGCTGTATTTATCACCATTACCACTACTATCCACACCACCACTTGCCACACTACACCACCACTACTGCTACCATTACTAGTACCCCTGTACCCGCTACCATACAACTACCACTATGCACTGACATATTTTGCCCATGTCCCTCAGTCTGGTCAGGAGAAGTCAGACTTTGCCATCCTGCTGAAGGACCTGGAGACCTCCTGCAGCGACATCCGCCAGTTCTGCAAGAAGATCCGGCGCCGGATGCCTGGCACAGAGGCGGCCGGGATACCAGCAGCCCTCAGCTTCGGTCCGCAGGTGAGCGCCACCACTGACGGGATACAAATCTGTGTGTCTATGCGTTCCTTCTTTCATTCTCTTGCTGTTACAGCGCTGCCTCCTGCTCTTGTATGTACATTGCTTGCGTGCCACCTTTAACCCCTTAACGTCACTGGGCGTAAGTTTACGTCCTGGCAGGGTGATACTTAACTTGTGCTCTGTGGACGGCGCTGAATTAGAAGCTGAGCCCGTGCCATCCTGCAGCAGGAGCCGGCTGTTACCGATAGCCAGCCTACCGCTGCAACACCTGGGGTACCTAAAGACAGCAACCGCCACTGTTAACCCTCTACATGCCAGGCATGTAATCGCAGAGGGCGGATCGGTTGCCATGGCAACAGAACACCAGATATATGCATTCTCACTTTCCATGGTATAATGGCTATTACAAGTGATAAGGCACAGCAGTACAGAAGTTCTGCAATGCCTTATCATAGCTGCTATGGTCCAGGTACCAACAGGGACATCAACAGGGTAGAAAACAAATAACAAAGCCCCTTTAGCTCTTTTTCCTCTATTTCTGTAAAAAAAACAAAAAAGAATTTAAGAAAACCCCCACATATCTGGTACCATCGTGTCCGTACAGCATATATAGCGCTTGTTTATAGGCCAGCTCTGTAGCTTTGCCATGCCCCCCTCCCACCACCACCACCAGCTTGCAAGTCCCGCGGCTCTGCTCCGGCATGCAGGCTCCCGCGGCTCTGCTCCGGCGTGCAGGCTCCCGCGGCTCTGCTCCGGCGTGCAGGCTCCCGCGGCTCTGCTCCGGCGTGCAGGCTCCCGCGGCTCTGCTCCGGCGTGCAGGCTCCCGCGGCTCTGCTCCGGCGTGCAGGCTCCCGCGGCTCTGCTCCGGCGTGCAGGCTCCCGCGGCTCTGCTCCGGCGTGCAGGCTCCCGCGGCTCTGCTCCGGCGTGCAGGCTCCCGCGGCTCTGCTCCGGCGTGCAGGCTCCCGCGGCGCTGCTCCGGCTCCCCCAGCTTACTAACCCCAACCTCCCTGTCACTCAGACTGCCAGATAAAGTCGGCTAAAGCTACTGGCACTCTGAACTGCACATGAGCAATACAGCACAGTGCTCCCACCCATTCTCCCATCATGCACTGCTCTCAGGATGTTGCAGGCTATAGAGGGGAAAGGGACTAAATGTGCACAAGATGTCAGAGGAAATGGAGATATTTTCCAGGCGGAGGGTCACATGACCTCGATGGAGAATGCCGACCACATCTGGACGGGGTGCAGTGAGCCCATTAGATTATAAAGTGTCTGTGCCGGAGCTCCCCTTTAATCCTGAGCCGGTCGCAGTCCCGGGGGTAACTCCTCATTCCTGTCTTGCAGGTTTCCGAGACTCTCTTAGACTGCCGTAAGCATCTGAAGTGCGTGGTGGCAGTCTTCCAGGAGGTGGCAGCCGCCGGGGCACAGATGCTTGCCCCTCTTGGAGAGAATGAGGGACTGCAGGCTTTGAAACTAGAGGATGTGGCCTTCAAAGCCACCGAACAGGTGAGGAGCGAGAGCCTGTCACCCAATGGGCGGCAAGAATAACTTTATTTACACCTTGGCGCACACTGACATCATCTTGTACTTGTAGATTTATGGCACACAGGGCAGCAACCCCCACGAGTGCCTCCGCCAGTCGTGTAACATCCTGATCGCTACTATGAACAAGATGGCCACCGCCATGCAGGAAGGAGAGTACGACGCTGAGAAGCCACAGAGCAAGGTGTGTGGCGACACTACTGGGAGGGGCTTATGGTAACTGCATAGGCGGAGCTTATCCATAGGGGGCGTCACTCACACAATTCCTGCCCTCTCCTTCCAGTCTCCTCCTCCTGTAGAGCAGCGAGGAGCCGCCCTGCGAGCCGAGATTACAGATGCTGAAGGATTAGGATTGAAGTTAGAAGACAGGGAGACGGTCATTAAAGAGTTAAAGAAGTCTCTCAAGATAAAGGTGAGTCCTGGACAACAGCGCATGTCCTGCAATAACATCGGGAGACCCGACCCCCGTCCCGTGATGCCCGGGGTAGTGTTTGGAGACCCCACCCCACCCCGTCCCGCAATGCCCGGGGTAGCGTTTGGAGACCCGACTCCCCCCACCCCACCCCCACCCACCCTATCCTGTCCCGTGATGCTGCACACTACTGGGTAATGAAGCTTCATATTGACGCTCTTAGGGCGAGGAGCTGAGTGAAGCCAACGTGCGACTTAGTCTTTTGGAGAAAAAATTGGACAGCGCCTCCAAGGAGGCGGACGACCGCGTGGAAAAGATCCAGACAAAACTGGAGGAGACTCAGACCCTGCTGAAGAAGAAGGAGAAGTAAGTCTCGCCTTATATTAGAGCTCTAGGAAAGCTGCGTGACCACTGCAGTGTAATGGCGGCCATGTTGGTTGTCACCCAGCTTTCCCAGTAACAGATCAGTGGTGATCTCTGGGATTCCCGGGATCGGTTTATGAAGCTTTGTGCCTTGTTATCGTTTGCAGGGAGTTTGAGGAGACCATGGACGCCCTGCAGGCCGACATCGATCAGCTGGAGTCTGAGAAGGCGGAGCTTCGTCAGCGGCTGACCAACCAGTCCAAGCGTACCATCGAGGGGCTGCGCGGATCCCCGGGGTCCAGTGTGGCATCCGTTCTGTCGGGTATTGCTGGAGGTTAGCAGGATTTCCTGGTTGGGGGGGTGGTGGGGCTGTGGACGCCGTTTCTTCTTAATGATCGCCCTTTCTCTCCCTCTGTCGCCCGCTGACCTCCTCCGGGGCGGCTCTCACTTCTCTGCACATGATAGAGGAAGAGCAGAGAGGTATAGTACTGCATGCATCCTCCTGTCGCATCCAATGCAGGTGCAGCAGGGCTATTCGGGGATGTGTATCAGACGTGTTCAGTAATGGGGCTACATAAAGGGATGACATAGTAACATCTGTGTATAATGCTTTATATGTTATGTTGTGTCTTATACACTAGTTACATCCAGAGCTGCATTCACAATACTGTTACTTCTGTGACCCCCTGAGCTGCAGTCATTCTTCTACTCCAGGGATTGGAGCGTTGGACGCCTCATGAATTATGGAGTAGCATTTGCTGTATTTTGCTTTTGGCTGCAGCTTCGGATGTGTCTAGAGTATAAGACCCCTTGTTATGAGAACCAAGTATTGTTCTAAGTATGACCCAGTTTGTAAGACGTGAAGTACGCAGCATGATTGTATGCGGTATTGCGGTTTATCTTCCTTACCGCCCGCTTTGTGCATGCAGCACCCCTGCTGAGTGCAGTGTGTCCTTCCTGTGTGCTCATAGTCTTCCCAGGAACCAGACACAAGTGCATGTCTACAGGAAGTGTAGCCCCTCTCCCACCCTACATCCTGATGGTTTCCTTTGCACCTTTCCCCTTGGTTGCCCTCTGACTGTTCTTTGCCTTGTACCAGGTTTACCAGCCAACCAGTCCATGCTGAACGGCTCTGGCCCGGTGCAGGTGAAGGACTCCCCGCTGCTGCTCCAGCAGATCGATACTCTGCGCCTCTCCATGAAGCACCTGAAACACGAGAACAACCGGCTGAAGGTGAGCGCTGCAGGCCTGGAGGGAGGAGCTGGTGCCTTTCAACCCGCCTCCTTAATTTAAGGACCCCAAGTAAATACAGGATCGGTTTTGGAAACCCCTGTAGTACCTCTTATCCCCCAATGGGGGCAGTAACGATTGTTGCCAAGAGTCTATAAACTAATAGAAGTGATGATATCTGCACTGAGCCGCCTGTAATAACGCCCCTTGCTCTCCCCTCCCCCAGGCTAAACGCATGAAGGAAGAGCTAGCTGCACTTCCTCCACTCACCATCCCCAAACTGACCCTTCCCAAAGACCGTCAGGAGGCCATGACTGGCACACTGTACCGCAAGACCAGCCAGCTGCTGGACACCCTGCAGGAGATGAGTGCCAACTCCAAGGTCGTAGACATCACACACAAGAAGGGTGGTAAGTACTGCTGTGGGGGAGGGGCAGGTGACCAAGGGCTGTAGAGCCATATCCATGTATTCACCTCTCCACATGCAGGTAACCCAGCCACCCAGCTGCTGGAGCAGACCGCCCGGCTGCAGGCTCTGAGTGACACCATCGACAAGCTCAAGGTGGGTGTCAACTATCACCGATGTCACTCCGAGGAGGAGGGACCGTAGCAGGGGGAGGTCACTCCGAGGAGGAGGGACCGTAGCAGGGGGAGGTCACTCCGAGGAGGAGGGACCGTAGCAGGGGGAGGTCACTCCGAGGAGGAGGGACCGTAGCAGGGGGAGGTCACTCCGAGGAGGAGGGACCGTAGCAGGGGGAGGTCACTCCGAGGAGGAGGGACCGTAGCAGGGGGAGGTCACTCCGAGGAGGAGGGACCGTAGCAGGGGGAGGTCACTCCGAGGAGGAGGGACCGTAGCAGGGGGAGGTCCCTCCGAGGAGGAGGGACCGTAGCGCGGGGAGGTCACTCCGAGGAGGAGGGACCGTAGCGCGGGGAGGTCACTCCGAGGAGGAGGGACCGTAGCGCGGGGAGGTCACTCCGAGGAGGAGGGACCGTAGCGCGGGGAGGTCACTCCGAGGAGGAGGGACCGTAGCGCGGGGAGGTCACTCCGAGGAGGAGAGACCGTAGCGCGGGGAGGTCACTCCGAGGAGGAGGGACCGTAGCGCGGGGAGGTCACTCCGAGGAGGAGGGACCGTAGCGCGGGGAGGTCACTCTGAGGAGGAGGGACCGTAGCGCAGCAGGGGGTCCCCTCCGAGGAGGAGGGACCGTAGCGCAGGGGGAGGTCACTCTGAGGAGGAGGGACCGTAGCGCAGCAGGGGGTCCCCTCCGAGGAGGAGGGACCGTAGCGCAGCGGGGGGGTCCCCTCCGAGGAGGAGGGACCGTAGCGCAGCGGGGGGGTCCCCTCCGAGGAGGAGGGACCGTAGCGCAGCGGGGGGTCCCCCCCAAGAGATGACATAACTCTAGTGTTGCTGTATTACTTCTCTCACTGTATTTCCTTTCCTAATGGCAGGATGAAGTCTTGAAGGAGACTGTCTCCCAGTGCCCCGGAGCGAACGTCCCAACAGATTTTGCTACGTTCCCATCATCAGACTTTATTAAGGTGAGTGTTACCTGACCATGCAGGGGGCGCTAGTGTACACCTCTCTATGTGGTAGTCTACAAGGCTGGAGCCTGAGTCTACAGGTGGATGGCCTGTATGTGTCGTGTACAGGTAGACATGTGTCATGCACATGGTACATATGTGCCTCCTGGTGGCTCCTCATAAACACCCCCACAGGTTCTCAAGATCTTCTGTTTTCTTCTTCTCCAGGCCAAAGAGGAGAAGAGAGAAGATACAGTGTTCATCGGTAAGGTAACCCTTCCCTGCCAGCCGGGCCAGGGGCAAATCCACCGCCTCGTCCTGACGCCTGAGCAGCTGTACCAGCTCCACGGACGGCTGATCTGCTGAGATGTGTGCCTGTGGTCCCTGTGTACACGACGCCCTGGCTGTGGTCCCTGTGTACACGACGCCCTGGCTGTGGTCCCTGTGTACACGACGCCCTGGCTGTGGTCCCTGTGTACACGACGCCCTGGCTGTGGTCCCTACGTTCACGTCTTGCCGCTGTTAACCCTTCTATTTCTCGGTTTCTATGAGTTGACGTCACATTCTAGGACTGGACCCTGAAACACTAAGTATGTGCCCCTCCTGATGATATGGACATGGCGGTGTGCGGGGCTAAATCACTGGATGGCGCCCGGGTTCTGCTCTTCCTCCTTTTCACGTAACTCGCCCTGAGCTGCACGACAACATGATTTCTGCACGGTCTTCCATGGTGTTCATAAAGGCCAACAAGTAAACAGAAGAGGGCGCTAGAAGTCACGTACTAGAGACTCCTTAATGACGGATTACAGATATCCCAGCATGCTCTGTCTTAGGCGTCCCATGTATGTGTTTTGTGTAGGCACTTTGTCAGAGCAGTGACCTTAAAGGGGAACTCCAGATACTGAAGATTCCTGTCTGGGTGGCTAGGAGTGTCCTTAAAGGGGTTGTCCAGGGTTAGAAAAATATGGCTGCTTTCCATAGGGTTGTGTGGGATTGAACCTCTGCCCCATTGAAGTGAGTGGAAGCTGAGCTGCAGTATCAGACACAACCTACGGCCAAGGGTGGCGCTGTGTTTGGAGTAAAGCCGCCATGTTTCTCTAACCCTGGACAACCCCGACCCTAAAGTTTGTCTTCAGCATCACGTCAGATTTCTCCACTTTCTGCTGTTTCTACCTGCAAGGAAGGAGGTGACCTCTGCAGGAAGTGGAGCTCCGCCCTCTAGAGGGTTACCTGCAGCCATGTGGGCGGAGACAGCAGAGGGCGGAGCACCCCTTTAATTCCATGCAGTTTTTCCCATGTTGAACGTTCTTGAAGTGCCTTTCTATGTTCTCTCATGTGACTGCAACCTGGAATCTCCTCCTCCAGTGATCACATGACAAGCGTCCTGGTGGGGTGGAGTCAGCTTGTGCCCCACCCCTTGCTTGTTCTGGCACCGCCCCTTCCTGGGTGCAGTATCTGCTCTGCTGTATTTGTGTTATGGGGGAATAAAGGCTGAGCTCACCCTGCGCCTCGTGCCTCATTTATAAGTTCTACACTTGTTTCTGGGCAAGCTGGGTGCCACTTCTGTGCCCGCAGGATTAGCTGCCATCTCAGTGCTCACCCAGCTTTCCCAGAATGCCGAGCAGGAAATCTTCATAGGCTGCATCAGCAGACGGCTGGGAGAGTTGAGTGATGCCCGCTGGCAGCTGTAGTCTGAGGAAGCGGGATCTGCAGCCAACGCTGAGGAGAAGCAGATGGTGGCGCTGTGCCAGCGCTGTAAATATTTACCTGCCCAGGAATAAACTTCCATGGAAAGAGGCAAATGGTTTATAAGGCTTCCTCTACTCACAGCAGCCAATCAGATCAGTGGTGGCAGATTCCACCTGCACCGATACACTGTGACAAAAGCAGGATGGGGAAGATTGCTTTGGTTCAGACGACGTTGTGCAGCAGCTGACATCACTTTGACCCACACTGATACATTGTAACAAGCCTGTCAGCTGTGAGCAGGATTCAGTTTCAATGTCTGGATATAAACGGTGTTTCTAGTCACTGACTCCAAGCAGAGGTCTTAACATGGAAGCATAAAGATGGAGGTTTACTGGGAACATCCTTTTATGCGCCGCCCTAAGCGTTTATAAAAGGCGCACACTTCAATAAACATGGCCGTCTCGTCGCTGCGCCTGCCAGTTCTGCAGACATTCGCAGCTCTTTCACACCAAAGAACCGCTGCAAAATGATTGGTAAATCCCTCAGAGTTGTTTAGGAAACTACAGAAGACTGAGTGCTGGTGCTGAGCTCCAGAGCTGCAATCACAACACTCATGTGACCCCCCCTGAGCTCCAGAGCTGCAATCACAACACTCATGTGACCCCCCTGAGCTCCAGAGCTGCAATCACAACACTCATGTGACCCCCCCCCCCCCTGAGCACCAGAGCTGCAATCACAACACTCATGTGACCCCCTGAGCTCCAGAGCTGCAATCGCAACACTCATGTGACCCCCTGAGCTCCAGAGCTGCAATCGCAACACTCATGTGACCCCCTGAGCTCCAGAGCTGCAATCGCAACACTCATGTGACCCCCTGAGCTCCAGAGCTGCAATCGCAACACTCATGTGACCCCCTGAGCTCCAGAGCTGCAATCACATCACTCATGTGACCCCCTAAGCTCCAGAGCTGCATTCACATTACTCATGTGACCCCCTAAGCTCCAGAGCTGCAATCACAACACTCATGTGACCCCTGATCTCCAGAGCTGCAATCACAACACTCATGTGACCCCTGATCTCCAGAGCTGCAATCACAACACTCATGTGACCCCCTGAGCTCCAGAGCTGCATTTGCAACACTTATGTGACCCACCCCCATTGAGCTCCAGCGCTCCTAAAGGCCCTTTTACACGCAATGATTCGCTCAAAATTTGTCCAAACGGTCAATAATGAGTGCTGATCGTCACCCGCGGACGCGGCGCCGCGCTCTTTTCATTTGAACGATTGATTTAACTTGACATAAAATCCATCGTTCGGCCGCTGAGAGGCCGAGCGGATGCGTTCCATGTCAATGTGTTTCACTCGTCCTTCAAAAGACTGCAGGATGTTTTGCCCGCGGCGGGTTTACACCAGCCGGAGGTGCAGAGAGCAAGGCAACGTGCCGGCGGCTGTGTCAGGAGCGAGGCAGATGTTTGCACAGGTAGGAGCGTGTTTAAACACATGCTGGGCTCTGCAAACAACTCCTTTTACATGAAAATGTAGATGATAAAGTGGTAATGGCCATTACCACTTTATGCAAATAGATCGCTAAATCTTTCAGACATTTGAAAGATTATCTTTGCATGTAAAAGGGCCTTTACGCATGCGACCCCCCCACCACCACCACCACCACCAAGCTACCGTCCTATTCAAAGCTGCATTCATGTGATACCATGAGCTAAATTCATCCTATGCTAGTGACATCCAGAGATGCATTTATTATTCTGCTGCTCCAGTTACACCCAAAGCTGCCTTCACCGTACTCTTACCTATGTGACGCCCCACGCTGTATCCATTATTCTCCTAATAATAAATGCTGCTCCGATAAACACATCCAGAGCTCCCTTCATAATACTCTTACCCCCCCCCCCCCCCCATGTGACAGCCTGACCTACATTCATTCTTCTCCTGCTCCAGTCACACCCAGAGCTGCCTTCATAGTGCACTTAAAACTCAGGGTGTCATATGAGTAAGAGTATTGTGGATGCAGCTCTTGTTGTAACTGGAGTAGGAGAATAATAGATGAATCGCTGCCTGCAGCGTGTAAAGAAGGTGCAGACACGTTCAAAGTAGCAACCCGCAGCATTCTGTATGTGCTGCTGCTTTGGATGTGACTAGTGACACAATGCAGTAGCCTATGTGTAGTTTGGTTTCGTGCTGTTAGATACACTGATGTATCGTAGGATGCTATAATTACGGACGTATACTGCGCTCCGTCCGCAGCCAGAACAGTCGCGGTCTCTCTTGCCCTCCCGGCTTTCCAAGTTACACGCCGTATTTCATCCCGAATAATAAGGTCTGTTCACCGTGTGTCAGGCTGCAGCGTAAAGCCGGACATAAACGTTCTGACCCGCGGTGATGACTAATCAGAGACACAGAAGAGGTGTAACGTGTTGTGTTCAGCCATTACTGCTCCAGTCACCTCCAAAGCTGCAGTCACCGTGTACTCAATGAAACCACTGAGCCTGCAGCCGCTCCACGGACAGCCGAATGCCGCTGGAACGACCGCACTTAACCCCTTGGTGATGCAGACGGTTTTCGCCATAGTTAAGTCCCGTAACTTTTCTTCTTTTTCCCGTAGACGGAGCTCTCTGCTGCGCTCTGTATGTTTTGTGCATGCCGAACTGAAATTTTTTTATTGGTGCTGTTTTGGGATACTTTCGGCATTTTTGATTACTTTCATTGCTTTTTTGCTTTGGTTTGTTTAGAGAGAAAAAATAAACAAAAATCACTAAGGCTGGGTTCACACGGGGCGGATTTTCGTCGGAAATCTCGCGGTTTGGCCGCAGCAAAAACCGCGAGATTTCCGCCGGGAGAACCGCCGCGGTTTAAGCCGTGGCGGCTTTGAAGCGGTCCGGCCGCATGCTTTCCCGTTGCGGCCGGCTCTCCCATAGAGGAGAGCGCGGCCGTAACATACATAAACAAAAAACCGTCTGTAAACAGACATGCTGCTTCTTTTGAAACCGCGGCTGCGGCGGCAGCCGCGGTTTCAACCGGATTTACCGCAACGGATTAGCCGTCCCGTGTGGACGAGGTTTCTGAGATTAGCGGCCGTGGGCGGTTTTGCCACGGGCGGACCTGCTGCGGCAGAACCGCGGCAAATGAGCCCTGTGTGAATCCAGCATAAAAGCCCATTTCGATGCAACGATTTTTGCTCAAAAATCTCTTAAAGCCGTCTCTTGAGCGATAATCGTGTGTAGCTGCACTGACATCCTGCAGGTTTTGTTAAGCCGTCGGTGATCTTTCAGCGTGCTGACAGACGATGATGATCAGCCCCATCAGGGATTCACAGCGGGATACAGATGATACTATTGTTTCCGCTGTAACCTGCTCCCTGATGACAGGCTGGGTATGAAGAACACAGCGCTCCAGTTCTGCTCTCCATACCTGGCATGGAGCGCTCGGCTGTATAACACCTGGGCGCTCCGTGCAGAAAACAGCTGGATGCAGAAGACAAGCGGCCTCCGCCCGCAGGGCTGTATAATAGGCAGGCGCTCTGAGTGGGGAACAGCTGGATGCAGAAGACAAGCGGCTGCGTTCATCTTCTGCATCTTCCGCTCGGAGTGCAGGGTGATCGCTCGACGGTTGATTACCTTGCGCTGTTAAAGCACATGATTATCACTCAAAAGTGTCCCAAAAGATGTTTTGAGCGATAATCGTCTAAATCGGGCCTAAAAGATGATGGGGCCAAAATGCTTTTTTTTTATCCAACGGTGTTTGCTGTGTCGGATAGAACGTCTGTTCAGTTCACTCCACGGACCGTTATGGATAGGACAATACTAAATGTCCTCCGTGTTAAAAAAAATAACGGAGTGATGTGAAAATGATTTTTTAGCACTTTCCTGTTTGTTTAGAAAAAAGGGAAAGTGTCCTAAAATCTCTCCCCCATCGTTCAGGTTTTGTTTTGAGGTGGCTGTAGGGGACTTGAACCTGGGATGCGCTGATTGCTCTGTACTGCAATGTATTGAAACAGATAATAACGCACACAGGCCACGGCAGGCACGGACACATCATTGTCTGACACCTGCAATTACATAGCGGAGGGCTGATGCCATCGCAGAACCTTGTACAGGCCGTGACCAACATAGGTCGTGGCATGTAAGGGGTTAACAGCAGGGATCAGTGTTCTAAGGAACCACTGCTGTTGTAGCTGGAGGCCGGCACCCCACTGCGGATGGCGTGAGCTCAGCTTTGAGCTCGTGCTCTCCATGGGAGGTAAGTTCTCGCGCTGCGGAGGGGGGAGGGGTTACCAGTATAGAAGTCTGTACAGACACTGAACAAGCAGGGAAGAGTCAGCTCTGCCAACTCCCCAAGGCGGAGTGCAGCTCTGCAGTTTAAAAAGTCTGCCATTGACATGTAGAAATGCTCTACACACACAAGCCCAATCCTCGTCCAGCGATCCTGAGGAAGGGGGGTGTTTGCCTCGAAACATTTTGTGTTTAAAGGAAAGGCGTGCCGGGCGCAGAACGCGATGCGCTAATTTGATGGCTTTCATTTAAAGAAAATAAATTTTCCCTCAAAACTTGAAGCTTACGAACGTCGGACCAAGAAGAGCGTGGCGTTAAGTGGAGAAGGAAGGACGAAGCCCAGTGCCAGGGCGTACGGTCCCTGATCTGGCAGCGCCAGGGCTAGAAATACACGCAATTGTGTGCACTATTTTCCATATGGCATCACCCACTGGCATTTACACTCAGCTCTTTGCCAGCAGAGTCGCTCCACCTCCTTCCTTTTTCTACCCCTGTATCTAGCCTGCCAATAGGTGGAGCTGCAGAGTGATTGTCCCATCTGCATATTTCCCAGAGGAGCCTGGATGGCCTTACGAGGGGCTGCTGGTAAGTCTTTGGCTTTGTGTTCTTTTTATGTTTCTATGGTAACGAATGTTACATCACATGAAAGCCTTATGTGTCTAATATATGTGCTTGTAGCTTATGGCAGCAGTGATCTCGGGACGCGGGAAAACAAAATGGCGGAGTCTATGGCGATATTCACAGCCAATGGGAGCAGAGGAGGGATAAAACTCTTGTGTCCGCGAAGGATATTCATGGTGATATGTGGCAGACATTGGGGGATCAGTGCCCTTCATACTCTACAGGTAAGAACTGGGTGGCCACTTCAGCACCAATGATGAGGAACGTCCTGGACGACCGAGAGAGGTTGTTGTTCGGAGATTGCCGATGCTGCGCACAACCTCATACTGGAGGATCGGCAAATATCAGCTGCAGGAATAGCCGACATCATGGGGAATTCTGGTGAACACGTTTGTGTCATTATCCATGAAGAAGCGATCTGCACAGTGGGTCCCCAAATGTGTGACAACAGATCAGAAAAGCATCGAGTGAAAACTTCCCGGTCCATTTGTCAGCGTTTCCCGACTGATAAGAACTTCTTGGACCGACTGGTCACTATGGATGAGACCTGGATTTATTTGTATGACCCTGAAACAAAGGAGCAGTCAGAGTGGAGGCCCAGTGGTTCTCAGCCACTAAGGTGATGGCGTCTGTGTACAGATATATACGGCCACCACTAGGGGGAGCAGTCAGAGAGTGGAGGCCCAGTGGTTCTCAGCTACTAAGGTGATGGTGTCTGTGTACAGATATATACAGCCACCACTAGGGGGAGCAGTCAGAGAGTGGAGGCCCAGTGGTTCTCAGCTACTAAGGTGATGGCATCTGTGTACAGATATATACAGCCACCACTAGGGGGAGCAGTCAGAGTGGAGGCCCAGTGGTTCTCAGCCACTAAGGTGATGGCATCTGTGTACAGATATATACAGCCACCACTAGGGGGAGCAGTCAGTGAGTGGAGGCCCAGTGGTTCTCAGCCACTAAGGTGATGGCATCTGTGTTCTGGGATAAGGAGGGCCGCTGCTAGTGGACGACCTTCACAATGGTTCCACCATCAATGCAAGAAATTACATTGAACTTTTGGACCAACTGAAGGCAGCTCTGAAGGCCCCAAGGTGCAGCAAGCTGTCCAAAGGGATCTTGTTCCTGCAAGACAACGCCTCCGCCCACACTGCACAAGCGACCACGGCAAAACTGGTGGAGCTAGGCTTCCAGCTGGTTGACCACCCACCTTATTCACTAGAATTAGCTCCCTCCGACTATCATCTGTATCCAAACCTGAAGAAACACCTCAAGGGGACCACATTTCCCACCATTTCTGATGCCATGGCTGCTACAGATGACTGGTTTGAGGCACAACCGAAATCCTTCTTTCTGCAAGGCTTACAGAACTTGGAATCCCGATGTAAGAAGTGTGTTGGCATCAGTGGAGAGGATGTGGAAGAAATGGAAAGTTTCATCTTCCTATCTCGTTTCTTCATGGGTAAAGCCAAAGACTTATCAGCCCCTCCCCTCGTATAAGACTCCTCCCACTTTCTTCCCAAGGAGAAACAATACTCTTGTTGACCTCGGCTATAAGAAAAGATGTAACATAGAGGCAATGCAAGATTAACTAACAAGCTTTGGCCCATTGGAGTCTGCAATCCCCTTCTTAACTCACCAAAGCTCTGGATTCTGCTCTGTCCCTCCATACTTTATCCCTCCATGCTTTATACTGTAGCTCTGCTCCTTTGTGACCGCTATGCTTTACAGTGCCGCTCTGCTTGTTATCTGCTGTACGTGGAGGGGGACTTCTGTTACAGTAACGACAGAAGATTCAGCAGTGAGGAGGAGGTTCGTTAGTCATCTCCATAGATGGTGGGAGGAGTCTGGCGCTGGCGATTAGCGTTCTGCTGGGAGGACGCTGGAGGTTTTAGCGTTTTTTAGTGAGAATTAACCATAAATGACAACTGGAGTAAACAGCATTACTTCATCTTATTTATCCCTTTCTTAAGATGTCGGGGGAGGGGAGCGCAGAGTCTTAAAGGGAGTGCAATGCTAGCTGAATAATATGTGAGACGCTGCAGCTCTGTTCCTGTGTGTAACCTGGTGCACTACTTCATCTCACATAGAGCCCATCGGCGTGCTGCTCTGAGAGTGTATCACACATGATAGGATTAGATACACAGGTCAGCAGAGTGTATCACACATGATAGGATTAGATACAGGAGCTCAGCAGAGAGTATCACACATGATAGGATTAGATACAGGAGCTCAGCAGAGAGTATCACACATGATAGGATTAGATACAGGAGCTCAGCAGAAAGTATCACACGTGATAGGATTAGATACAGGAGCTCAGCAGAGAGTATCACACGTGATAGGATTAGATACAGGAGCTCAGCAGAGTGTATCACACATGATAGGATTAGATACAGGAGCTCAGCAGAGAGTATCACACATGATAGGATTAGATACAGGAGCTCAGCAGAAAGTATCACACGTGATAGGATTAGATACAGGAGCTCAGCAGAGAGTATCACACATGCTAGGATTAGATACAGGAGCTCAGCAGAGAGTATCACACATGATAGGATTAGATACAGGAGCTCAGCAGAAAGTATCACACGTGATAGGATTAGATACAGGAGCTCAGCAGAGAGTATCACACATGCTAGGATTAGATACAGGAGCTCAGCAGAGAGTATCACACATGATAGGATTAGATACACAGGTCAGCAGCTATTATACAACCAGGTGCAGAGTAGGCGGTCTCACACATGATCGGATTAGATACAGGAGCTCAACAGAGAGTATCACACATGATAGGATTAGATACAGGAGCTCAGCAGAGAGTATCACACATGATAGGATTAGATACAGGAGCTCAGCAGAGAGTATCACACATGATAGGATTAGATACAGGAGCTCAGCAGAGAGTATCACACATGATAGGATTAGATACAGGAGCTCAGCAGAGAGTATCACACATGATAGGATTAGATACAGGAGCTCAGCAGAGAGTATCACACATGATAGGATTAGATACAGTATCACACATGATAGGATTAGATACACAGCTCAGCAGACAGTATCACGCAGGATAGGATTAGATACAGGCGCTCAGCAGTCAGTATCACACATGATAGGATTAGATACAGGAGCTCAGCAGACAGTATCACACATGATAGGATTAAATACAACAACTCTGCAAACTGTATCGCACCTGATGTGGTTAGATACAGCAGCTCTGAACCACAGTATCACGATGGGATCCGATAAAGAAGTACAGTATCACACATGATGGGATTAGATACAGAAGTACAGTATCACACATGGCGGGATTAGATACAGAAGTACAGTATCACACATGATGGGATTAGATACAGAAGTACAGTATCACACATGGGATAAGATACATGGGCTCTTGCGCTTGCAGTCCCTGGAGATTATCCTGTGATGATGACTCTGGGAGGGAGATGGTTGGGGTGTGAGCGGGAGGATGTGGTCCATCATGGAGAGTTAGTTCCGGGGTGGATTCTGCAGACGTCGTGTTCATCTGTAACACCAAGTAAAATACTAGGGAAATCGGAAAAGATTTAAAGTGGAACTCCCAATATATCAGTAATTAGAGGGGGTCAGCGGCCCCTGTGCTGTAGTCCTTGGTCAGCGAGCTGGGACACGTCTCCTCCTAAAGCTTCATTCCCACAAGCATATATGAGCCGCCATTTTCACGTCCGGCCAATATACACTACCATCTGGGGTGTATAAGCTTGTGCACTCATTCAGATGCCATGGGGCCCGGTGCATATACGCCGAGGCCCCATGCTCTCGCCCCTTTCTTTTCCCTTGCCGGCTCACCACTTCTTCCCTCCGGCAAATTGCAATGGGAGGAGTCGGGGCTAAGAGCCGCCCTGCTTTCTCCCATTGCTTGATGAGGACGGGGTGTGGGAGCTTAGCTCCACCCCCTTCCCGCCCCTTGTCTGCAGCCAGCAATGGGAGGAGGCAGGATGGGGTGATGCTTGGCTCCGCCCTCATCCTGCCCCCTCCCATTGTAATCTGCTGGAGAGGAGGAGAGAAAAGGGAGGGAGTTTAGCAGTCACACTGTTAAACTCCCTCCCACCTCCCTTCTCCGGCCGCTGTCATTGGCTCCCATAGAAGCCCTTGCAGCGGCTTACATAATCCAGCCCAAAACATAGTTCCAGGACTATCTTTTGGGCACGACGTAAAAACGCCCGGTGCTATATTGGCTGGCCAGGCGGTTTTACATCGTGGGAATACGGCCATGTGATCTGATGCATTGTGGATTCCAACAGCGTATATCAGCCGACCGTCAAAACGGTGGGCCAACATATGCTCCTATGAAAGAGGCCTCAGGCCGGCTTCCCATGAGAAAATCCTGCACAAATATGAACCCCATTCTTTTGAATGGGCCAAATGTGATTGTTCCCAGCAAGAGAAACCAAGTAATCTTGTAGATATGAGACCTTTTAATGGCTAACAAAAATACATGATGTTACAGCGAGCTTGCGAACCTCTTGGGCCCTTCGTCAGGCTAAAAATGGAATAGATCTGAAGAGGCATGCATATATATATATATATATATATATATATATATATATATATATATATATATATACACACACACTTATAACATACATACTTATGACAAGGCTCAGACATGGATGGGATTGGTTTGCTCTTAAAAGGAATACTACAACAGAAACAAACTTTTTTGTCTAGGCACTGATAGCGGAGTGAAAGTTTATGGTCCCTGATTTAAGGCTGCTTTAGACACAACGAGAATCGTTTAAAAGAATCTTTTGAGTGATTGCCGTTCTGTTTAAATGCAGGGACATCATGCAGTTTTTGTGCACGAGTCACTGATTGCTGAATTCTAGCTTGCTATAATTGAGTGATCAGCTGTTATCAGCCGTCTGTGCTGATAAGATTCTCTGTGCCAGCGTCCTACTGTGAATTCACAGTGGGGACACTGGCTGTCAGTACTGAGAAGAATACATCTGTTTGTTGATGCAAAACAGCTGTATTGTTCTGTTAGGGGCCGCGGTGGTGTCCCGCTCTGCCTGCATAGCTCTATAGTAGCCTATTAGCTTATATAAAGTATGCAAAGATCATCGCTCAAAACTGTCACTCAGACTATTGTTTGAGCGATCATCTGTCAGCGTAAATGGCATATTACTGTTGGAGGCAGTACACCAGGCCAGCAGTCTTACCTGTGCTATAGATGTCTCATACCTCCCATTCACCCATAAGTCCTCAGGGACACTTTAGTCCTCCATTGAATGTATCAAAAGTTGTTATAAATTTATGTTCCCAAATTCATGTATGAATCGCGCCAAACACATGAATAAGTTATTTTTTTAACAATTGCACCGCCCGTTGTTTTCAATGGGGCCGGCGGCAGCAGCCACCCCCGTGCTAGGTTCACGCAATGTGATGCAAGGTCTCCCACTGAGATTCAGTGATGCTCTGCATGTACACTGGTTATTTAGTGAGATCTAATGATCCACTGCTGCTCTTCTGTGATCCACATAACACCCATCAGTTCTATTGATTCACTAGTCTTTTGTGATGATCCTGATGCTCAGTAGTGACATCTAGTTATTCAATGTTGATCCAGATGTTTACTGGTTATCCTTGTGGTTATCTCTGTGGATCCAGATATACAATGGTCCATTCAGATGTAGAGTGGTCAGTTCTAGTGATTCAGTCTTCATCTGTGATGATCCAGATGTAAACCGGACAGTTCCTGGGATTTAGTGGACATCCTTGGTGATCTAAAGATTCACTTGTTATCCTACTGATTTGGTCAGTTGTAATGATTCACTGATCATCTCTGGTGATTCAGACATAAACTGGGCAGTTCTTGAGATTATGTGGCTATTCCGAAGGATCCAGATGTACACTGGTCAGGTCTAGTGATTCAGATGCACACTAATGAGATCCAGATGTTCACTGGTTGGTTATCCTAGTGATTTGGCGTGTTGTAGTGATTCAGTGATCATCCCTGGTAATCCAGATGCACTGTAATGATATCTAGCTATTCAGTAGTGATCTGTAGTGATCTAGATGTTCACTGGTTATACTAGTTATGCTAGTGAGTTGTCGTTATTCAGTGGTCCTCTCTAGTGATTCATATATAAATTGGTAAGTTCTAGTTATTCGGTGGTCATGTCTGGAAAACCAGATGTAAACTGGTCAGTTCTAGTGATTCAGTGGTTATCCCTCATGATCCAGATGCACAGTGGTGATCCATGGTAATCTAGAGGTTCACTGGTTATCCTAATGATTTAGTGTGTTGTAGCAATTCAGTGATCATCTCTGGTGATCCAGATAAACTAGTCCATTCTAGTGATTGAGTGGTCATCCAAGCTGATGCTAAAGTCCAGAGGTCAATACATATACAAAGGGGTGCTCAGAAGTCCTTGGCTTTGACTACCAAAAATTGACACGGAATTACTGATATTTCATTGTTCTATGTGGTCCCCATGGATTTCAGTGCACTTCTGACTGCGATGTTGGAACTTATTTAACCCATTCAGATAGAAGTCCTTTGGTTGGATGGCAATTAGGCATCAGAAATTTGGACAAATTTGATTTCCTTAAAGGAAAACGGAGGTATTCCTGAAAACGGAGGGGTAGTCTGAGGGTGCCTAATCAGACGAGTATGAAGGATGATCGGCACCTTGAAGCCCAGGTCAGCCCCTCTGCTCTGGATGATGGCCACTGTGTGGGATGAGGCATTGTCCTGCAAGAACATGACACCTTGGGTCCATTTTCTGCACCTTTATGACTTCAGTGCTTCCTTACGTTTATCGAGGAGGCCCCTTAAGAAGGTCGTCCACAAGCATTATCCCACCGTATCGCAGAAGACAGACGCCATCACCTTGGATGAAGACTTCTGTACTCTGGGCCTCCTTGGATGCAGAGAACCGCTGAGTCTCCATTCTTTTGGCTGCTCTTTTGAATCAGTTCATAAAAATTCTTGCCTTATCCATCGTCGCCAGTCAAGATCAAAAGCATCAGCGTCCTGCCAAAAACACAAATGAATTCCCCGGCAGGCTTGCACTCGGGCACGCTTTTAGTCTGCTGGCAAACCTTTTGGGACCCATGTGGCAGATCCTTTCCTCATGTCCAGATGAACATGAATTATGGACCAACTCACAGAGTATTGCGAAGATTGAGCTTTCAGATGATAGAACTCTCCCTGATGTGGAAACAAATGAAGATGGCAAAGCCAAGAACTTATCCGCCCACCCCCACCGCAGCTATACATTTCTTACAGTATATGGGGTATGAGGGTTGTCTACTGGACAGCAAACATTTCTTAGGAAGAAGAATATTCCCCTGCAGTCATGATACTCAGACAATTGGCTTCCTCTTCTCAGTAATCCGGACGGAACTGATCTGACCGCTGAAGTATTAGTCACACGTTTGTCATGAGTCTGCCATTCACCATGATGGGATGCAGCAGCACAAAGTATTTCAGGAGAGGAGTGTTCTTGGGGGGGGGGGGGGTGACCGTGACCTGTCCAGTCATGTGATGATGTTGGTCAGGACAGGACTACATGTGATCTTCGTGTAGCACCCACATGAAGGGAAACATTGTAATCTCTCCTCTGTAAACATCCCCCGGCCAGGTCCTAAGACATCTGGAATAACTGGATCACGTGTCTCACCGCAGAGAAAACATCTGCAGCTGCTTCTCCTCCAGGCCGCCGCTGCGCCGCTCCCGGGTGCAGACACACGTTCCAGGACGGTGAGGGCAGCAGCGCAGAGACATCACACCTTGCACACATATACACTCATTGACAAAACACTCCAGCTCCCAGAAGTTGTCTGGCTGCAGATCCCGTCCTGCAGTTTCATCTCAGGCAGATATGTAAATGATGGGAGTTGTGGTGATTAGATGAACAGTCTTGTCATCTGAGACCATAAATCTGGTTCCTCCTTGGCCTATAAAAGGCTCTCAGAGGCTCCCTGTCTGTAGTGACCTCTTCTTCCGTTTGTGTAGAGCTTGTTGACCACTAGATGCCTCTATGACGCAGTGAAAACATTTCACCCCTGTACCAGAGTCTGAGAGGGGCGCATTATTGGGATGTGAGAAACTGGATGGTCGTATCAATGAATTGTCCCCCACCAGCCATTCTGACCAGACTGTTAGGAGGTGTTGGGACCAGTGGATGTGTGAGGTCACACAAGGTGACGGGGATCAGGACGCCCCCTATAGACCACCATTAAAGAGGAGCATCTGACCAGACTGTTAGGAGGTGTTGGGATCAGTGGATGTATGAGGGCACACAAGGTGACCGGGATCAGGCCGCCCCCTATAGACCACCAGTAAAGAGGAGCATCTGACCAGACTGTTAGGAGGTGTTGGGATCAGTGGATGTATGAGGGCACACATGCTGACCGGGCTCAGGACGCCCCCTACAGACCACCAGTAGAGAGGAGTGACTGACCAGAATGTTAGGAGTTGTTGGGACCAGTGAATGTGTGAGGGCACACAAGGTGACTGGGATCAGAACGCCCCCTACGGATCACCAGTAGAGAGGAGTGTCTGACCAGACTGTTAGGAGGTGTTGGGACCAGTAGATGTGTGACGGCACACAAGGTGACCAGGCTCAGGACGCCCCCTATGGACCACCAGTAGAGAGGAGCATGTGACCAGACTGTTAGGAGGTGTTGGGACCAATGGATGAGGGCACAAAAGATGACCGGGCTCAGGACCCCCACAGACCACCAGTATAGAGGAGCGTCTGACCAGACTGTTAGGAGGTGTTGGGACCAGTAGATGTGTGACGGCACACAAGGTGACTGGGCTCAGGACACCCCCTACGGACCACCAGTAGAGGAGCGTCTGACCAGACTGTTAGTAGAAGTTGGGACCAGTGGATGTGTGAGGGCACCCAAGGTGACTAGGCTCAGAAAGCCCCCTACAGATCACCAGTAGAGAGGAGCGTGTGACCAGACTGTTAGGGGGTGTTGGGACCAGTGGATGAGGGCACAAAAGATAGCCGGGCTCAGGAGCCCCACAGACCACCAGTAGAGAGAAGCATCTGAGCAGACTGTTAGTAGGTGTTGGGACCAGTGGATGAGGGCATACAAGCTGACTGGGCTCAGGATCCCTGACAGACAACCAGTAAAGAGGAGCGTCTGACCAGACTGTTAGGACCAGTGCATGTGTGAGGGCACACAATGTGACCGGGCTCAGGACCCTCAACAGATCACCAGTAGAGAGGAGGATCTAACCAGACTGTTAGGAGGTGTTGGGACCAGTGGATGTGTGAGCGCACACAAGGTGACTGGACTCAGAACGCCCCCCTACAGACCGCCAGTAGAGAGGACCATCTGACCAGACTGTTAGGAGGTGTTGGGACCAGTGGATGTGTGAGGGCACACAAGGTGACCAGGCTCAGGACCCCCCCTACAGGCCACCAGTAGAGAGGAGCGTCTGACCAGACTGTTAGGAGGTGTTGGGACCAGTGAATGTGTGAGGGCACACAAGGTGACCGGGCTCAGGACCCCCGACAGATCACCAGCAGAGATGAGTGTCTGACCAGACTGTTAGAAGGTGTTGGGACCAGTGGATGGGGCACACAGGTGACCGGGCTCAGGACCCCCCCACCCCCCTCCCCTGCCAGACCACCAGTACAGAGGAGAATCTGATCATTACATCTTGTATCCAAGCTAGAGATGGCACAGCAGGGTACTAGAGCCTTCATGTCCACCCATATTACATCTTATATTCAAGCTCAAGGTGGTACAACAGGGTACTAGAGCCTTCATGCCCACCCGTATTACATCTTGTATCCAAGCTAGAGGCGATTCATGCTGCTTGCGCCAAATTCTGACCTTCTGTCAGCACGGGGCAACAGAAATCTGGGTCCATCTGACCAGGAGATGTTTCTCCGCTGCTCAGTGATACAAGATTTGCGCTCTTTTGCCCGCTGAAGTCTCACCTTTCTGTTTCTCTTAGACACAATGGTGCTGGAGCTGGTCGTCAGCTGTTATAGCCATCCGTGCTAAGGAACAACAAATTGTGGGTTCAGTCAAGTTAGTTGGAGCTCCAGCGTTGTATTTAACTGCACCTAAGTGTTAGGACGTTTCCTGACACCCACCTCTGACCCCTTCCGGTGACGAGTTATTTCCGTCCATGGGATCTCCTTTCGCTGGATGATTTTCTTTGATTGCACCATTCTTGGTATACTCTCTACACTATTACACAAGAAAAACCACCACGGTTGTCAGTGCAGCCCCGGCTAGTCCAGCACCGATGACCGGCCTCGTTGGAAGTCGCTCAGATTGTTGGATTTTCCCATCTAATGTGGATCCACACTGAAACTGATCCACGGAAAACCTGTCACATGATTTTATGCTGTACTCCGGGGTCACGGGGATAATCTCCATTCAGGTAAGCACAAATCATAAAAGGGCTTTAATAAAGGGGCCACTCATGAATGTAGGAGCACTGTAAAACCCATGAAAAACACACTTAAATCCATGGAGGTTTTGTCACAATTTAGCAGAATCTCTTATAGGAGTCATTCTAGAAATTCTGTTCAAAAGAATGTAACATCTGGCTAGAAAATAATAAAGGACGAGACTTCTCCCGTGCTGCAGTGGTCCTCTGGAATGCTCTTTCTTTGGCTGTCACCCTTTTAAATAGACTACATCATCTCCATTCTGGACCTTGGTCTCACTTTCTATGTAACGACTGCAGACTGAACCTCCTCTGAGACAACTTGTTCTATCTGCATCCTGACCCCTCCGGCAGGCCAGAACCTTCATTCTGCCAAGTAATGCAGATCATCCCTAGTGGGCAGATGGAACTTTGGGGCTTTCAAAGGTATGCACCTGTGAGGGATTTCCTATAGGTCCCACCATTCAGTAGTTGGTACCAGTAAATTCATAGACATCGGAAGTGAAGTTTGAAGTTCAAGCTCTCCAATGCAAAACCCGGACCCCAGTTTGTAGTCCTGCTGTCCTATTATGTGACAAGGGAGTTTTGGCAGCAGGGCCTGGGTGTGGCTTATTCTCTCCACCCACTTTATCTGCTACCCTGCTCCTCAGCTTGGTGAGAGTATTCTGTATATCAGTTCTATAGGGTTACGGGAAATGTCTGTCTCCAGTGATAGGACAAATCTGTGAGGCAGGAGTTTGCTTAGCAGCAGTACAACAGGTTCCTGCAATCCTGCTTATCTAGGCTCCAGCAGTAAAGTAGAAACATCAAATCTAAAGCCACTGAGGATAAATAGGGACGAATGGCAGACACCATGATGTGTTGACCCCCTGGGCAGCAAAATATGTATGTGAGCTGGGGGATAACTGGTTCATGCACGTCTACAGCGCCTTAAGGCCCTTATACACAGGACAGCCATCCAAGCAATGCTTTCACACAAGAACAATCATCGCTCAGTGAATGGAGGCGGAGCAAGCAAGAGACCGCTCCAGTTGTCTGCCTACATTCGCAGAAAACAGGCAGTCGTTCGTAGATGACCAACTGCCTGTTCACACAGCCGATGCAGCAGCAGACCAACAGTGATTTTATGGTCTGCATAAAGGATCGAATCAGTGAATTAAGGCTGATGGTTCTTTCATTGCACACGTTTACATCTAATAATTATCGAGCAAATCGCCCAATCTAACGAGCGGTTTGCATGATGCTTATTCCGTGTCAGAGGGCCTTTAGTGCACCTCCTACTGTTGATGTTGAAATTGCTTTGGACTTCACAGCAGTAGTAAATTGAGATGCTTATTAGGAGTGTGTCTGTTGTGCTGACATCTAGTGGCCAATATAAAAACTGCAAGGTTTAAGGTTTTTTGGAGCAAAAATATCTAGACTACAAAGAAGATTTATGGAAGCAAAACTTGCTTTTTTATCTAAAATTCAACATTTTTTTAGTCTAAATGACGTGCGCAGGATTTACGAATCTCATGCGCCTATTCTAAATAATTTATGCCTGGGCAAGTCCTTCTCCTTTTTGTCTAAGTTTATGGGCCTGGTTTAGGTGATGCAGGGGTTTGGACCTGATTTATAATGTTCGACTTTTTTTTTTTTTTAAAGTCACATAAAAAATTGCTCCAGGGCTGGGGGGACAGATTTTTAGCACAAACCTTCACACCACACAGCAATAAGGTATCTGCGCCTGATTTAACATGCTTCATGTGACATTATGAAGAATCAGGGGCATCAATAGGCATCGCCAAAAGGTCACAACAAAACGCTGCATGTGGTAAATCTCGCCCACATTTTTAATTTGCATCCCCCTACACTCCTAAAATATGCTGCAATCTAAAGTGTGCAGAGCTGTGATCACTGGGGATACATACATGGGGCCAGAAAGGCTTCAGACCGCTCACGTTTATATTTTGTCATTTGTGGCCTTGAGTTCCCCCATCATTTTGCACTCAGTACCCCATAATGACAAAGTGACAACAGAATGGGAGGGTTAGCCTAGGTGCAGGCAGTAGTGGTTTAGGAGGGTCAGTTTGAGGGAGCGCAAGGGAGGCTCTGCGTGTCGGGGAGGTGGTGCTGGCCAGTAAATTCAAGCCAGGCGGCCTGTTAGTCGGAGATCTGGTGATGATGGACGAGGTGGTAAAGGTTTGTGTAAGAAGATCGAAGACAGACTCTTATGGCAGGAGGAGGTGGTGACTATAGCAGTTCTTGGCTCTGAGTGGTGCCCAGTCAGGGTTTTGCAGTAGTACTGTATATGGCCCTTCACCCAGGTTTGGGCCATTTGTTCCAGCATGCTTCTGGATTCCCGGTAACAGTCTACCAGTTTTTTTCGGTTCTGCGAGCATGCATTAAGCATTTGTGCTTGGACCCGAAAGTATTCGGGATGCATTTGTATCGCATTGGGGAGGCGACAACAGGGGATGCATGCGGGATATTGGCAGAAGGAGTAAAACGGCTGGGCCGATGGAGATCCGAGGCCTACAAGGCTTATGTTCGCCCTGATATGGGAGTGGTGTAATGTAGCTTGTATGTGGAGTTTTTTGTTTTTTTCAAAATTAGGAGAACATGTTGGTGGTTTTTATCTTTTTTCACAGTTGACAAGCCCTGGAACGTATGGATCATCGGCCACTTTTACCTCTACTGGGCGGAGGAGAGGGTGAGTGGGGCCTATAGGAGCAAATTTGGGACTAAAGAACACTGTGGTGCATTGGAGGGAAGTGAGGGGACTACAGGCTGCTCCCAGAAATGGTAAAAATCAGCGTCTGGACTCCAGACAAGGTCGTATTAATGATTCACGCAGGTGGAAACGATCTGGGGAAGGTGAAGGTGGGGGAGTTTATTGCTATCATGAAGGCCAACATGGAGTGTTTTCACGAATTTTTCAGGCAGGTAGTGCTAGTTTGGTCTGATATAGTTTCGAGGAGGGTATGGAGAGGGGCGAGAAACCCAGAAGGTATTGATAGGGTGCGCACGGCGGTGAACATCAAAATGTCTAAATTTGTTCAGTCCTTAGAGGGTATTACCATATGTCATTGGGAGTTAGAAAATAGTTATTGGTGTGCTCTTCGGGGAGATGGTGTCCATCCTAATGAGGTAGGTTTGGACACTTTTTTGTCCGGGTTGCAGGATGGGTTGGAGGCGGCTCTGGATCTGGCATGTGGGGTGGGGTAGAGTGCGGCGTAGGAATATGCTGAATCCTTCGTGGCAGAGAGCTTCTCATGCCAGATTGGGTTAGAGAAAGGTGGGCCTTCCAGCCTGCTTTGAGACCTCAACGGGCTTGCAGGCGCCTTATGGACTACATGGTTTGTTTTTTTTAAAGCATGGGAAGTCATGTAAAAGGTTAATTTATTAAAGGTTATATTCAAATTTATGTTAAAGAGTTTTAATTTTAATAAAGCTGTGGTCTACCCCACGTGTTATAATGTCATACGTTGTATTAGTGTTTATTGGGTAAAAGGGAGCAGTTGGGAGAATGTGTGGAGTACCCCCAGTCATCTTTGTACATTTTGTAAAAATGCAAAACTACCATTTAGCAGTGACATATGTATTCACACCCTGCACTTAGTTGAAGCCCGTTTAGCAGTGATTTCAGTCTTCTTCGGGATAATGCCAGAAGGTTTGCACACCTGGATGTTGGGATTTTCTGCCCTCCATCAGGTGGGATGGGGGCCGTGTGTGGACGGTCATTGTCAGGTATCTCCAGAGGTGTTCCATTGGGATAAAGTCAGGGCTCTAGCTGGCCCACTCATGGACATTCAGAGTTGTCCCAAAGCCCCTCCTAGGTGGTCTTGGTTGGGGTCTTAGGGTCATTGTCTTGTTGGCAGGTGACCCTTCCGCCCAGTCTAGGGTCCCTTGAGCTCTGGATCAGGTCTTCCTAATCTCTGTACTTTGCTCCATTCAGCTTTCCCTCCAACTTGACCGGTCGCCCCTCCCCCAGCATGATGCTCCACCACCAGGTGTCACTATAGGGATGGTATTGGGCAGGTGATGAGCGGCACCAGGTTTCTTCCAGACAGAATTCTTAGAGGCCAAAAAGTTCCATGTTGGTGTAATCAGATCTGAGAATCTTGTTTCCCGCAGTCTGAGGGTCCTTTAGAGTCTTTTTGGTTACTCCAGGCGGATTTCATGTCTTACTGAGGAGGCTTCTTTCTGGTCCCTTCGTCATAAAGCCCAGATTTGTGGAGGCTTCAGTGATGTCGACCTACTGGAGGTTTGTCCCATCTACAGCCAAAGTGACTGTTGGGTTCTTGGTCACCTTTCTTACTGAGGATTTTTTTACTCTTAGTTTCGGCGGCTCTAGGAAGAGTCCTGCTTGTTCTTCTTCCATGTAAGAATTATGAAGGCTGCTGGGCTCCTGGGAACTTTCAGGGCAGCAGAAATGTTTTGCAGCTTCTCCAGATCTGTGCCTCCACACAATCCAGTCTCTGAGCTCTTCAGGCAGTTCTGTCCTCTTCATAGCTTGGTTCTGGCTCTGATATGCATTGTGAGCTGCAAAATCTTATATAGACTGGGGGTGGGGGTCTTTTATCTCCATTTATCTGAATTTACTGTAGTGGCCCAGCAGGCCTTGCAGAAGCAGAACACTCATGGTACACTTGTCCTGTTTCACCTGTCTGGATGCCGTCCATGGATCAAGAAGGTGCCGTCTGTAGGACAGACCCCGTGTCTCCCCTTCTGCTTTAGTCATACAGCTCAATCCTGATGTCAGCTGGCCTCCCATTGGCTGACAGTAAGGTTTAATCTCACTGGTGCAGAGCCCCAAGGGTGGGAAACAAACATACAAGTCCCTATGCAAGAGTGCGGGAGAAAGAGGTTATAAAAAGGAGTGATGCAGAGCAGTTAAGGAGACTCAGCCAGGAGTGAGCAAGGAGGAGGTTCCAGTTCAGTGAGTTAGCATTCTCCAAGGTTGAGTGTGGTGTCCAATCCGCTCCCTTGGCATCCCACAGCAGAGAACACAGAAGATCCTTTCAGAGGTCCATCTTCATCTAACAGTGAGTTATAGCTACCTGGTGAAGCTCAAGCCGGGATTAGCCATAGAGCCACTTGTTCTTCTGCTTCATAAAAACCTTCAGTCAAATTTAACCAAATAGTTTCATCTAAGTTCAATAGTGGGGAAAATGTCTAGTAAATCACTCTTCAGGAAAATAAGGGAGAGAGTGCGTTGAAGTTAGAGTTTCATCAATTCGTCATTACTGTCTTGCTTGTTATTACTGCATTCTTGAATACCTGCTATAAATATGTTTTCAAAGGGTTGTAAAGTTAACCCATTGTTGCAAATACCAAAGTTAGTAAATCTGCTCACTCTCAGATTGCTAAACTAAACTGGACTCATCTCCGTTATTTCTGCAACATATTATCCGCAGTGTCCAAACTAGAGTGTGGGGTCACCGTGACAAAGTCTAGGCCTCCAGCCGGACATACAGTAAGTTATTGGGGTGTTACAACCCCTAATCTTGGCATCTATGAACAGGATAATTCCTTCTATGCCTTACAGCCATAAAATCAAGATGTCGGTTGCTGAAGATAACCCTGCTGACAACCAGCCAGCCATCGATGACCCTGCAGATGTTGCTGCTCCAGTTAACGCTGTTGCATCAGTTGTTATGCCTGCAGAATCAGCCTCTGCGACTGCTAGCACCCCCAGCTTTGCGCTGCTAACCATGCCCCAATGCCTAGGAGCGCCATGGCTACCTAAGTTAAGTGGCGAGCACCACACTCTCAGAGAATTTAAGGGGAAAATAAAGTCTAGGCCTCCAGCCCGACATACAGAAAGTTATTGGGGTGTTACATTACCATATGTGACTCCAATCAAGGTGTAGAAACATCTCAAAGATGATCAAGACAAATGGGAGCCCCCAGAGTTACAAGTGTCTTACTAAAGGGTGTGAATACTTATGTCAGTGCAAAATGGTAGTTTTTCATTTTTTTAAAAATTACAAAGATTTCTCCCATTCCTGATCCGGAAGTGAATTCCAGCGGGCGGAGGTGACGTCAGCGGGAGTCGGGGAGCAGGAGTGGGAGAACGCCGGAGCGGCACCAGAGCCACAAGAAGACCAGAGGGCCCCTGGAAGGATACGTCCAGCAGCTGAAAAGGAGAGAAGAGGAACAGCAGTCAGCGGAGTGGCACGGCAGGAGGCCAGAGAGAACGACCTCCGGGAGACAGGTCCTACAGGTGACGTCATCGGAGCTGCAGAGGAGCTGCTGACAGGAGCTGATAAGTATTTTCTGTGTTGTGTGTGTTCAAGTGTGTGTGTCTGTGGGTCTAACTGTGTGTCTTAGTGTGTGTGTGGGTCTAAGTGTGTGACTGTGACTAAGTGAAGGGGTGTAAGTGTAGAAAAATGTGATACAGTGTGCTACTTGTGCAATGTATGCGGTCCTTGATCAGACGATCGAGGGTGCATACTGTTGCGCAGATGCGTGCTTGTCACACATTTGGAAGCCTAAATCCTGGATCTAAATGAGCGACTGGCAACACTGAGAGCCATTCGCATCATGGAAAGGAGTTTGGTGCTCACTGAGCAGGCACTCGCTGGGGTAGAGGTGGGGGCAGATGGTAGTACGGAAGAGCAGGGGGAGCAAGCAGCTAGCTGGGTGACATTTAAAAGGGGTAGAGAATCAGGGAGGCTAGTCCTGAACTGGGACAACCCAACAAGTTTGCAAAGTTGGCAGATGAGGGAGATGCCATTAGAGAGCCAGCACCGCTGCAGCATGACATGCCCTCTGAATGCCAGGGGAATAACTGCTCCAGTGAGAAGGGGACGGGGAGCGTAGAGCAGACTAGACAGGTCCTAGTGGTGGGGGACTCAATTATAAGGGGGACAGAGAGGGCAATCTGCCATAAAGACCGGGATCGTCGAACGGTGTGTTGTCTTCCTGGAGCTTGAGTTCGACACATCGCGGATTGGATTGACAGATTACTGGGAGGGGCTGGTGAGGATCCAGCGGTCATGGTGCACGTTGGCACCAATGAACAAGTTAGAGGTCAATGGAGGGCCCTCAAAAACGATTTCAGGGACCTAGGATCCAAGCTTAGGGTGAGGACCTCCATGGTAGTTTTCTTGGAAATACTACCTGCACAAAAAGCCACACTAGAAAGGCAGCAGGATCTTAGAGAGGTAAACAAGTGGCTCCGGAGTTGGTGTAAGAAGGAGGGGTTTGGATTCCTGGAGAACTGGGCTGACTTTGCTGTCGGCTACAGGCTCTACCGTAGGGATGGGCTGCATCTCAATGGGGAGGGTGCAGCTGTGCTGGGGAGAAGATGGCTAGAAGGCTGGAGGAGTGTTTAAACCAGGGACTGGGGGGAGGGCAAAAAGATAAACAGGGGGGTAGGCAGTGTCGATAGCGACCTGGGTCCAAGTAATGATAATGGGGGTCGAGCAGATGGTGGGGTTAGTACAGTTAGAACTGACAGATCAGCCAATAGTACCATTAGTAGCAAAATGAATTTAAAGAACAATAACTGTATAAATTGTATGGCTACGAATGCAAGAAGTCTGATCGATAAAGTGGGCAAGCTTGAAGCGAGAATGACTGATGAAAGTTACGATATAGTTGGAATAACGGAAACATGGCTTGATGATAAGTGCGATTTGGGCCATGAATTTACAGGGTTACAATCTCTTCAGAAGAGACCGTGGAGAACAGAAAGGGGGAGGGGTATGTCTGTACATTAAATCGTACTTAATGCCGAGGCTATGGAAGGATATAGGGGCAGGAGATGAACATGTGGAATCTCTGTGGGTAGAAATACAGGGAGAAAGAAATAACAATCCTGATGGGGGTCTTCTATAAACCACCAAAAGTAACAGAAGAAACTGAAAACGTACTACTAAGGCAGATAGAAGAGGTGTCAAACCGCAACAAAGAATTATTATGGGGGACTTTAATTATTCGTATATAATATGGGAAAATGAGACCTGCAAATCTCACAAGGGTGATAAGTTCTTGAGCGTAATTAAAGATAATTACCTGAACCAACTAGTGCAGGAACCAACGAGAGGGAGGGCCACTCTGGACCTAGTACTAACTAACAAACCGGAACGTATAAAGGGGGTACAGGTTGAGGGGCACTTGGGGAACAGTGACCACAATATAATCAACTTCCAGCTGTCAATCAATAAGAAGCCTTATCAAGGAGCTACAAAGAAACTAAACTTTAGTAAAGCAAAATTCGATGCGCTTAGAACTACTATCGGTAACATTAATTGGGACAACATCCTCAAAAATATCAGTACGGAGGAAAAATGGGAAAAGTTCCAAAGGATCCTAATCACCTCATGTGAGCAGTTCATTCACTTTGAAAAAAAAGAACCACAAGTAGAAGGAAACCAATGTGGCTCGACAAGACGGTAAGGGGGGGGCAATAAATGGAAAAAAGAAAGTATTTAAACTACTAAAACAAGAAGGCAGCGAAGAAGGGTTCAAAGGGAACTAAGTGATGTGACATCTAGACCACCATTTCTAATATTTATGCACACTATTGAGATCGGGGTTGTACCATTGGATTGGCGCATTGCCAACGTGGTTCCAATTTACAAAAAGGGGTCTAAAAGTGAGCCTGGTAACTACAGGCCGGTAAGTCTCACTTTAATAATTGGAAAAATATTCAAGGGGTTTCTGAGAGACGCCATCCTAGAATACCTCAAGGAGAACAACAGAATAACTCCTCACCAGCATGGGCTCATGAGGGGTCGATCTTGTCAGACCAATCTGATCAGCTTCTACGATGAAGTAAGTACTAGGCTGGATCAGGGAGAGTCTATTGATCTTGTATATCTGGACTTCTCTAAAGCGTTTGACAACATTCCGCATAATTGGCTGATATACAAAATGAGGCAGCTCGGATTGGGTGAAAATATGTGTAATTGGGTAAAGAATTGGCTCAATGATAGAAAACAGAGGGTGGTAATAAATGGTTCGTACTCTGATTGGACCACCGTCACTAATGGGGTACCACAGGGCTCAGTATTAGGCCCCATTCTGTTATATATATTTGTCAGCGACCTGATAGAGGGGCTGCACAGTAAAATATCAATATTTGCAGATGACACAAAATTATACAATATAATCAATGCAACGGAGGACAATGTGCGGCTACAAACGGACCTAGATAAGCTGGGGGCTTGGGCAGGAAAATGGCAAATGAAGTTCAGGGTTGATAAATGTGAGGTTCTGCACATGGGCAGGAGAAACGGATGTCATCAATATACACTAAATGGGGTACTGCTAGGGAAAAGTGATATGGAAAATGACCTGGGGGTATTAGTGGATTATAGATTTAACTGGAGCAATCAATGCCAGTCAGCTGCTGCAAAAGCTAATAAAGTCCTGGGGTGCATTAAAAGAGGTATAGGGGCGAAGGACGAGAACATTATCCTCCCACTATATAAGGCACTAGTCAGGCCTCACATGGAATACTGCGTACAGTTCTGGTCACCGGTGCTCAGGAAGGATGTTGCAGTGCTTGAGGGGGTTCAAAGAAGGGCAACTAAACTAATACATGGAATGACGGGACTGGAATACCCAGAGAGGCACCAAAATTAGGACTATTCACACTAAAAAAAATATGGCTGAGGAGCGCGCAAATAACTATGTATAAATACATGAGGGGACGATACAAGGATCTCTCCCATGATCTGTTTACACCCAGGACTGCGATGGTAACAAGAGGGCATCCGTTACGTCTAAAATAAAGCAGGTTTCATCACTAACACAGAAGGGGATTCTTTACTGTACGAGCAGTGAGACTGTGGAACTCTCTGCCTGAGGACGTGGTGATGGCAAAATCCATAGTGGAGTTCAAGAGGGACTAGATGTCTTTCTAGAGCGCAATGATATTACAGGATATAGACATTAGGTGACCAGCGGGTTTGTAGTTCCGGGTCTTACAGTCAGGTAGGAACTATCAAAGGTTGATCCAGGGATTATTCTGATTGCCATTATGGAGTCGGGAAGGAATTTTCCCCCAAATGGGCTAATTGGCTTTTCCCTCTTGGGTTTTTGCTTTCCTCTTCATTCAGCCTAACATACTATGTTACTATGTTACTTTCTCATGGAGTACTGAGTGCAGAATGATGGGGACACAAGACCACAACATAACTACATGTAAACAAAGTGAGAGCCTCTGAAGCCTGCCTTGTCTCGCTTTATGAACACGGGTGATGTCTTGACAAATTCTTCTGTATTTAGGGTGGATGTAGGAGCAGGAAGTGAGAAGAAGCGATGGAGAATAAAAAAGGAGAAGATGCACAAGCTGCGGTCCTGAACGTCCTGCAGGATGTTACTTCTGTTCTTGCCCTTGTTTGTAAGAGCTATGCCAGTTCCTGCAGCAGAGCGTGTGGTTAACATAAAGCTGATTATATGGGCAGCTCTACTGGGCATCAGCACAACTCAGCTGGTCGCTCTTGGAAACAGTCAGCAGATCTGCTGTCAGACACCCCAACGGTATTTCTATAGGAGAATGTACGGCTCCTGGGGGAAGGTTTAGGCTCACAGTTACATAGTGGAAGGAGCAGGCAGGGACATAACTAGGGACAAGGAGGCTCCAGGGTAAATTTCAGCCCCCCTTCCCCTTTAGCTTGTTGCCTCGATGCACAGGTCCCAGTGGCGTTGTTGGGAATATTATATATGTATTAATTATATTGTAGACTCATAGAATGGTAGAGTTGGAAGGGACCTCCAGGGTCATCGGGTCCAACCCCCTGCTCAGTGCAGGATTTACTAAATCATCCCAGACAGATATTTGTCCAGCCTTTGTTTGAACACTTCCATTGAAGGAGAACTCTCCACCTCCCGTGGTAACCTGTTCCACTCATTGATCCCCCTCACTGCCTAATATCTAATCTGTGTCTCCTCCCTTTCAGTTTCATCCCATTGCTTCTAGTCTTTCCTTATGATTAAAACCAATGACTCGCAAGGGACGCTAGATCTCATTTGAAAAATTCACTTTCACTTTTCTTCTTCTTTCTGCCCAGACCATCATGGCAACTTCTTTCAGCTATGACTCAGCTCTGCACAATTTCATTCACAGACATCTTTGGCTCCTCTCTTTTTCAGCACATCCCCATCTTTTCCCCCCTCTGCATAAAGAATCCATCCATAGTGCCTCAGATGGTAATAATACCCCCCTTGGTGCCACACAATAGTGCCCCATTTAGTCCTCACACAGTAATACTTCCCCCTTTATGCCTCAGCGCAGTAATTCTGCTGAGGAGGCAAAGGCCCAATGTCCACAGGCGGATCTGATTTGCGGAATCCACACGGATCATCCAGGCGGAAGATCCGCAAAACAAGCTGGCCATAAGGATAAAGCAAGTGGATTTGATTTGCAGACCTTTGGTCCGGAAAACAAATCGCAGCATGCTCCATTTCACTACGGATCCCACACGGTCGGCTTCTATTGAAGTCAATAGAAGCTGTCAGATTCGCTGTCCATCCGCAATTGAATTACGGACAGCCTGCAGATTCCGCTTGGACAGCAGTTTAAAAAACAAAAAACTCCACTTCGCATGTGCGGCGGTGCGGCGGCACGCCGGCCAGCGCTTCTGCAGTGTAGGAGATAGAAGACTGGAACGGGTAAGTAGAAGTCCCGCAGCGTCCTCGTTCACGGGCAGGGTTGCATTCTGCTGCTGGTTTCCACATGCAGTATCCCACCTGCCGGAGGGACATGAGGGCAAAGTCAGCTGAAATCTAAGCAGATTCAACATATGTTCATACATACATATTACACTCCTACATTACATAAATATATACACTACACTTTTACATATTTGTACATACACATTATACTTATACATACATCAAATAAATATACACACTACACTCATACATACAGTATGTTCATATATATCACACAAATACACGCACTACATTCTTATATACTCATACATACACACTACACTCTTACACATAGCATGTTCATAAAAACACACTGCACTCATACATACACCACACAAATACACTACATTCCTACATACTCATACATAAAACACGATACTTATACATACAATACATACACTATATTCTTACATACTTGTACATACACACTACACTCATAAATGTATCCCACAAATAAACATATAATACACTCATACATACTTGTACATGTATACTACACTCATACATACAGTATGTTCATATATATCACACAAATACACGCACTACATTCTTATATACTCATACATACACACTACACTCTTACACATAGCATGTTCATAAAAACACACTGCACTCATACATACACCACACAAATACACTACATTCCTACATACTCATACATAAAACACGATACTTATACATACAATACATACACTATATTCTTACATACTTGTACATACACACTACACTCATAAATGTATCCCACAAATAAACATATAATACACTCATACATACTTGTACATGTATACTACACTCATACATGCATCCCACAAATACACACACTACACTCACATATATACACGTATATACATACTACACTCATACATATTCATACATATGCACTACACTTATACTTACATCCCATAAATATATACACTACACTCATGAATGCATCCCATAAATACACTCAATACACTCATACATACTCATAGATACAGACTAAACTCATACATACTCGTATATATATATTACTCTGATCTATGCATCCCACAAATACTCACAGTAAACTCATACATACACACTACACTCATACATATACATACACACTAAACTCATACATACTCATACATAGACACTACACTCATACATATACAGACACACTGCACTCATACATATACATACACACTGCACTCATACATACACACACACTACCCTCATGCATACACAAATATACTCATACATACTCGTATATACATATTACACTCATAGATGCAATCCACATATACTCACTGTACACTTATACATATACACTACACTCATACACATACAGACACACTACACTCATACTCATACATACATACTATACTCATACATACTCGTAAATACACACTACACTCATACATACACACTACACTCATACATACACATTACACTCATACATACACACTACACTCATACATAATCATACATACACACTACACTCATACATACACACTACACTTATACATACTAGTACATACAAACTGCACTCATACATACACACTACACACACATACATACACACTGCACTTATACATACTCGTACATACAGACTACACTCTTACATATACATACACTATAGACTCATACATACTCATACATACACACTAGACTCATACATACTCGTATATGCAGACTACACTAATACATACTCGTATATACATATTACACTCATAGATGCAATCCACAAATACTCACTGTACACTCATACATACACACTACACACTCATACATACACACACACACTACACTCATACATACACACTACACTCATAGATACTCATATATACACACTAGACTCATACATACTCATATATACACCCTAAAGTCATACATATACATGCACACTACACTCATACATACTAGTACATACACACTGCACTCAGACATATACATACACACTACAAACTCATACATACATACACACTGCACTGATACATACTTGTACATACAGACTACACTCATACATACACACTACACTCATACATACTGGTACATACACACTACGCACTCATATATACACAAACACTACACTCATACAAACACCCTGAACTCATACATACTCGTACATACAAACTAAACTCATACATACACGTACATACAGACTACACTCATACATACTCGTATATACATATTGCACTCATATATTCATCGCACAAATACTCACTGTACACTCATACATACTCATACATAGACACTACACTCATACATGCTCATACATACACACTGCACTAATACATACACACACACTACACTCATACATACACAATGTACGCATACATACTCGTACATACAGACTAGACTAATACATACTCGTATATGCATATTACACTCATAGATGCAATCCACAGATACTCATTGTACACTCATACATATACACTACACTCATACACATACATACACACAATACTAATACATACAAACTACACTTATACATACTCATGCATACACACTATACTCATACAGACTCGTAAATACACACTACACTCATACATAGACACTACACTCATACATACACACTGCACTCATACATACTCGTACATACAGACTACACTCATACATACTCGTATAAACATATTACACTCATACATGCATCCCACAAACACTCACTGTACCCTCATGCATACAGAATACACTCACACATATATACACACTACACTCATACATACTCATACATACACTTTACACTCATACATACACACTACACTCAGACATATACATACACACTACACAGACATACATACACACTGCACTTATACATACTCGTACATACACACTACACTCATACATACACACTACACTCATACATACTCGTAAATACACGCTACACACTAATACATACACACACACTACACTCATACATACACACTGCACTCATACATACTCGTACATAAAGACTACACTCATACATGCATCGTACAAATACTCACTGTACACTTATTCATACACACTACACTCATACACACACATATACACTACACTCACACATACTCAAACATACACACTACACTCATACATACTTATACATACATGCTGCACACTCATACATACACACACTACACTCATACATACACACTGCACTCATACATACAGACTACACTTGTATATACAAGCTACACTCACACATACTCGCACATAGACACTACACTCATACATACTTGTATATACATATTACACTCATACATGCATCCCACAAATACTCACTGAACACTCATACATACACACTACACTCATACATACTCATAGATGCACACTACACTCATACACATACATATACACTACACTCATACACATACATACACACTACACTCATACATACTCGTACATACAGACTACACTCATACATATACATACACACTACACTCATACATACTAGAACATACACACTGCACTCAGACATATACATACACACTACACACTCATACATACACACTGCACTTATACATACTCATACATAAAGACTACACTCATACATGCATCCCACAGATACTCACTGTATACTCATACATACACACTACACTCATACATACTCATATATACACCCTACACTCATACATATACATACACACTACACTCATACATACTAGTAAATACGCACTGCACTCAGACATATAGATACACACTACACACTCATACATACACACTGCACTTATACATACTCGTACATACAGACTACACTTATACATACACACTACACTCATGCATACACATACACACTACACTCATACATACACACTACACTCATACATATACATATACACTACACTCATACATACTCATACATACACACTACAGTCATACATACTCGTACATACACTATACACACTCATATATACACACATTACACTCATACATACCCACTGCACTCATACATACCACACGTATAAATACTCGTATATACATATTACACTCATACATGCATCCCACAAATACTCACTGAACACTCATACATACACACTACACTCATACATACTCGCACATACAGACTACACCCATACATACTCGTATATACATATTACACTCATACATGCATCCCACAAATACTCACTGAACACTCATACATACACACTACACTCATACATACACCCTACACTCATACATAAACATACACATACACCCGACACTCATACATACTCATACATACACACTACACTTATACATACTCATACATACATACTATACTCATACATACTCGTAAATACTCCCTACACTCATACATACACACTACACTCATACACATACATACACACTATGCTCATACATACACATTACAGTCTACACATTACAGTCATACACGCAGACTACACTCATATACTCACAATGTACTCATACATACTCGTACATATAGACTACACTAATACATACTCATATTTACATATTACACTCATAGATGCAATCCACAAATACTCACTGTACACTCATACATACACACTATACTCATACATATACATACACACTACACTCATACACACACATACACACTACACTCATACATATACATACACACTACACTCATACATACTAGTAAATACGCACTGCACTCAGACATATAGATACACACTACACACTCATACATACACACTGCACTTATACATACTCGTACATACAGACTACACTTATACATACACACTACACTCATGCATACACATACACACTACACTCATACATACACACTACACTCATACATATACATATACACTACACTCATACATACTCATACATACACACTACAGTCATACATACTCGTACATACACTATACACACTCATATATACACACATTACACTCATACATACCCACTGCACTCATACATACCACACGTATAAATACTCGTATATACATATTACACTCATACATGCATCCCACAAATACTCACTGAACACTCATACATACACACTACACTCATACATACTCGCACATACAGACTACACCCATACATACTCGTATATACATATTACACTCATACATGCATCCCACAAATACTCACTGAACACTCATACATACACACTACACTCATACATACACCCTACACTCATACATAAACATACACATACACCCGACACTCATACATACTCATACATACACACTACACTTATACATACTCATACATACATACTATACTCATACATACTCGTAAATACTCCCTACACTCATACATACACACTACACTCATACACATACATACACACTATGCTCATACATACACATTACAGTCTACACATTACAGTCATACACGCAGACTACACTCATATACTCACAATGTACTCATACATACTCGTACATATAGACTACACTAATACATACTCATATTTACATATTACACTCATAGATGCAATCCACAAATACTCACTGTACACTCATACATACACACTATACTCATACATATACATACACACTACACTCATACACACACATACACACTACACTCATACATACACAGTACACTCATACATAATCATACATACACACTACACTCATACATACTCGTAAATATACACTACACTCATACATACACACTACACTCATACATACACACTGCACTCATACATACTCGTACATACAGACTACACTTATACGTACTCGTATATACATGTTATACTCATACATGCATCCCACAAACACTCACAAAACACTCATACACACATATACACACTACACTCATACATACACATTACACTCATCCATACACACTACATTCATAAATATACATACACACTACACTCATACATACTAGTACATACACACTGCACTCATGCATACTAGTACATACACACTGCACTCATACATACTCATGCATACACACTACACTCAGACATATAAATACACCCTACACACTCATACATACACACACACTACACTCATACATACTCCTGCATGCAGACTACACTCATACATACTCATGCATACACACTACACTCATACATACTCGTACATACACATTCATACATACATACACACACACTGCACTCATACATACTAGTGCATACAAACTACACTTGTACATACAAACTACACTCATACATACTCGTACATACAGACTACACTCATACATACTCGTATATACATATTACACTCATACATGCATGGCACAAATACTCACTGTACACTTATACATACACACTACACTCATACACATATATACACACTGAACTCATACATACTCATACATACACACTGCACTCATACATACACACTGCACTCATACATACACGTATATACAGACTACACTCATACATACTCGTATATACATATTGCACTTATGTATGCATCCCACAAACACTCACTGTACACTCATACATACACAATACACTCATACATATACATATACACTACACTCATACATACTCATACAAACACACTACACTCATGCATACTCGTGCACACAAACCACACTCATACATACTCGTATATACATATTACACTCATACATGCATCCCAAAAATACTCACTGTACACTCATACATACACACTACACTCATACATACACACTGCACTCATACAGACTCGTACATACAGACTACACTTATACATACTTGTATATACATATTATACTCATACATGCAAAACACTCATACACACATATACACACTACACTCATACATACACATTACACTCATCCATACACACTACACTCATACATACTAGTACATACACACTGCACTCATACATACCCATGCATACACACTACACTCAGACATATACATACACACTACACACTCATACATGCACACACTACACTCATACATACTCGTGCATACAGACTACACTCGTACATACAAACTACACTCATACATACTCGTACATACAGACTACACTCATACATACTCATATATACATATTACACATACATGCATCCCACAAATACCCACATTAACCTCATACATACACACTACACTCATACATACACACTACACTCATACACACTAGTACATACACACTGTACTCATACATACACATTACCCTCAGACATATACATACAGACACACTACACTTATACATACGCACTACACTCATGCAAACTCATACATACACACTACTCTCATACATACACACAGAGTGCTCTCATACATACTCGTGCATACAGACTACACGCGTACATACAAACTACACTCATACATACTCGTACATCCAGACTTAACTTATACATACTTGTATATACATATAACACTCATACATGCATCGCACAAATACTCACTGTACACTTTTACATACACAGTACACTCATACACATACATATACACTACATTCATACATACTCACACATACACACTGCACTCATACATACTCGTATATACATATTACACTCATACATACATCCCACAAATACTCACTGTACACTCATACATACACACTACACTCATACATACACACTGCACTCATACATACTCATGCATACACACTACACTTAGACATATACAAACACACTACACTCTTACATACTCATACATACACACTACACTCATACACACTCAAACATACACACTACACTCATACAAACTCATACAAACACACTACTCTCATACATACACACACACTGCTCTCATACATACTCGTGCATACAGACCACACTCGTACATACACACTACACTCATACACATACATATATACTACACTCAAACATACTCATACATACACACTACACTCATACATACTCATACATACAGACTACAATCATACATACTGGTATATACATATTACACTCATACATGCAACCCACAAATACTCAGTGTACACTCATACATACACACTACACTCATACATATACACTATACACAAAGATACTCATACATACTCATACATACAACCTACACTCATACATACTCATACATACACACTACAGTCATACATACACACTACACTCATACATACTTGTACATACACACTACACTCATACATACACACTACACTCATACATACTCGTAAATACACACTACACTCATACATACTTGTACATACACACTACACTCATACATACTCGTACATAGAGAATACACTCATACATACACACTACACTCATACATATTCATACACACTACACTCATACATATTCATACACACTACACTCATAGATAGACACTACACTCATACATACTCGAACATACACACTACACTCATACATGCACACTACGCTCATATATACTCGTACATACATACTACACTCATACATACACACTACACTCATACATACTCCTACATACACACTACACTCGTACATACTCGTACATACACACTACGCTCATACATACTCGTACATACACACTACACTCATACATACTCATACCTACACACTACACTTCAACATACTCGTACATACACACTACACGCATACATACACAAAACGCTCATACATAGTCGTACATACACACTACTATCATACATACACACTACACTCATACATACTCGTAAAAACACACTACACTCATACATACTTGTACATACACACTACACTCATACATACTCGTACATACAGAATACACTCATACATACACACTACGCTCAAACATATTCATACACACTACACTCATACTTAGACACTACACTCATATATACACACTACACTCATTCATACTCGTTAATAGACACTACATTCATACATACTTGCACATACACACTACACTCATACATACTCACTACGCTCATACATACTCGTACATACATACTACACTCATACATACACACTACACTCATACATACTCATACGTACACACTACACTCGTATATACTCGTACATACACACTACGCTCATACATACTACGCTCATACATACTCGTACATACATACTACACTCATACATACACACTACACTCATACATACTCATACATACACACTACACTCGTACATACTCGTACATACACACTACGCTAATACATACTCGTACATACACACTACACTCATACATACACACTGCGCTAATACATACTCGTACATACACACTACACTCATACATACACACTACTATCATACATACACACTACACTCATACATACTCATACATACACACTACACTCGTATATACTCGTACATACACACTACGCTCATACATACTACGCTCATACATGCTTGTACATACATACTACACTCATACATACACACTACACTCATACATACTCATACATACACACTACACTCATACATACACACTGCGCTCATACATACTTGTACATACACACTACACTCATACATACACACTGCTATCATACATACACACTACACTCATACATGCACACTACACTCATACATACTCGTAAAAACACACTACACTCATACATACTTGTACATACACACTACACTCATACATACTCGTATATACAGAATACACTCATACATACACACTGCGCTCAAACATATTCATACACACTACACTCATACATATTCATACACACTACTCTCATACATACTCGTACATACACACTACACTCATACATGCACACTACACTCATACATACACACTACACTCATACATACTCGTACATACACACTTCACTCATACACATACATACACACTACACTCATACATTCTCATACATACACACTACACTCATACATACACACTACACTCATACATACACACTACACTCATACATTCTCATACATACACCCTACACTCATACATACACCCTACACTCATACATACACACTACACTCATACATACTCATATATACACCCTACACTCATACATACTCTCACATACACACTACACTCATACATGCACACTACACTCATACATACTCGTACATGCACACTACACTCTTACACTGAGCACATGCACACAGTGCTCTGCAGACACTCGGCTGACAGCGCTCTGCAGACACTCGGCACACAGCGCTCTGCAGGCACTCGGCACACAGCGCTCTGCAGACACTCGGCTCACAACGCTCTGCAGACACTCGGCTCACAGCGCTCTGCAGACACTCGGCACACAGCGCTCTGCAGGCACTCGGCACACAGCGCTCTGCAGGCACTCGGCACACAGCGCTCTGCAGGCACTCGGCACACAGCGCTCTGCAGACACTCGGCACACAGCGCTCTGCAGACAGCAGGGGGTAATTTGCCCAGGTCTGCCCATCTTCTGCTGATTGATGATTAGATAAGAGCTGATTGCCGGGCAGGAAATGAGAGGCCAGTAATGAAGGATCGGCACCCTCCCTGCTGAGCCTGTGATCTGCATCACACTGCCTTAACCCCTCCGCTGCCACATCTGGAACAGCTGCAGGGCTGGTGGGGGCTGGCTTACAGAATGAGGGGCTGGCTGGGGGAGGACAGATCTCTAGATATATAGAGAGGCCATTGAGCTGAGCTGGAAGATGAGGGCAAGAGTGCGAGCTCTGCTATGAGGACCCGCTGGGGAAGTAGTCCGCAGCCCGCAGCGCCATGGCCCGGGATACGGACTCTCTACATCTGTCTTATTATGTCCCCTCTAGTCTCCCCAGAGAAGACCCTCGGTGAGTAACCCCAACTTCTGTCTTCTGGGCTGGGGAGCCGCCACCATGTATAGCCAACCCCTCCGCTTCTGTAGGGGGGCAGCATAGAGAATGGCATAAAGTTATAGGTGTCCAGCACTGCAAAGAGTACATTGTGACAATCACCTAACACTACTGAATGTTATATCACTGATACACTGTAACGACCACTGCTGTATAATATAGTGTCATATAACCCTACAGTACTGTATGTAATATCACTGATACACTGTAACGACCACTGCTGTATAATATAGTGTAGTGTCATATAACCCTACAGTACTGTATGTAATATCACTGATACACTGTAACGACCACTGCTGTATAATATAGTGTCATATAACCTTACAGTACTGTATGTAATATCACTGATACACTGTAACGACCACTGCAGTATAATAGTGTCATATAACCCTAAAGTACTGAATGTTATATCACTGATACACTGTAACGACCACGGCTGTATAACATAGTGTCATATAACCCTACAGTACTGAATGTTATATCACTGATACACTGTAACGACCACTGCTGTATAATATAGTGTAGTGTCATATAACCCCACAGTACTGACTGTGATATCACTGATACACTGTAAAGACCACTGCTGTATAATATAGTGTCATATAACCCACAGTACTGACTGTAATATCACTGATACACTGTAACGACCACTGCTCTATAATATAGTGTCATATAACCCACAGTACTGACTGTAATATCACTGATACACTGTAACGACCACTGCTGTATAATATAGTGTCATATAACCCTACAGTACTGACTGTGATATCACTGATACACTGTAACGAACACTGCTGTATAATATAGTGTAGTGTGATATAACCCTACAGTACTGGCTGTAATGTCATTGATATACTGTAACGACCACTGCTGTATAATATAGTGCCATATAACCCACAGTACTGACTGTGATATCACTGATACACTGTAACGACCACTGCTGTATAATATAGTGCCATATAACCCACAGTACTGACTGTAATATCACTGATACACTGTAACGACCACTGCTGTATAATATAGTGTCATATAACCCTACAGTACTGACTGTGATATCACTGATACACTGTAACGACCACTGCTGTATACTATAGTGTCATATAACCCTACAGTACTGAATGTTATATCACTGATACACTAACGACCACTGCTCTATAATATAGTGTCATATAACCCTACAGTACTGACTGTGATATCACTGATACACTGTAACGACCACTGCTGTATAATATAGTATCATATAACCCCACAGTACTGACTGTAATGTCACTGATACACTGTAACGACCACTGCTGTATAATATAGTGTCATATAACCCGACAGTACTGTCTGTGATATCACTGATACACTGTAACGACCACTGCTGTATAATATAGTGTCATATAACCCGACAGTACTGTCTGTGCTATCACTGATACACTGTAACGACCACTGCTGTATAATATAGTGTCATATAACCTATAGTACTGAATGTTATGTCACTGATACACTGTAACGACCACGGCTGTATTATATAGTGTCATATAACCCTACAGTACTGTCTGTGATATCACTGATACACTGTAACGACCACTGCTGTATAATATAGTGTCATATAACCCCACAGTACTGACTGTAATATCACTGATACATTGTAACGACCACTGCTGTATAATATAGTGTCATATAACCCGACAGTACTGTCTGTGAAATAACTGATACATTGTAACGACCACTGCTGTATTATATAGTGTCATATAACCCTACAGTACTGACTGTGATATCACTGATACACTGTAACGACCACTGCTGTATAATATAGTGTCATATAACCCACAGTACTGACTGTAATATCACTGATACACTGTAACGACCACTGCTGTATAATATAGTGTCATATAACCTTACAGTACTGAATGTTATATCACTGATACACTGTAACGACCACTGCTGTATAATATAGTGTCATATAACCTTACAGTACTGAATGTTATATCACTGATACACTGTAACGATCACTGCTGTATGATATAGTGTCATATAACCCCACAGTACTGACTGTGATATCACTGATGCACTGTAACGACCACTGCTGTATAATATAGTGTCATATAACCCCACAGTACTGACTGTAATATCACTGATACACTGTAACGACCACTGCTGTATGACATAGTGTCATATAACCCCACAGTACTGACTGTAATATCACTGATACACTGTAACGACCACTGCTGTATAATATAGTGTCATATAACCCTACAGTACTGACTGTGATATCACTGATACTATATTATACAGCAGTGGTCGTTACAGTGTATCAGTGATATCACAGTCAGTACTGTGGGTTATATGATACTATATTATACAGCAGTGGTCGTTACAGTGTATCATATAACCCACAGTACTGACTGTAATATCACTGATACACTGTAACGACCACTGCTGTATAATATAGTGTCATATAACCCCACAGTACTGTCTGTGATATCACTGATACACTGTAACGACCACTGCTGTATTGTATAGTGTAGTGTCATATAACCCTACAGTACTGGCTGTAACATCACTGATACACTGTAACGACCACTGCTGTATAATATAGTGTAGTGTCATATAACCCTACAGTACTGACTGTGATATCACTGATACACTGTAACGACCACTGCTGTATGATATAGTGTCATATAACCCTACAGTACTGACTGTAATGTCACTGATACACTGTAACGACCACTGCTGTATAATATAGTGTCATATAACCCTACAGTACTGACTGTGATATCACTGATACACTGTAACGACCACTGCTGTATAATATAGTGTCATATAACCCTACAGTACTGGATGTTGTATCGCTGACACACTGTGAGTATTCTCTGCTGTATTACTGCAGTCTGATAAACAGCTAAATGTTACCTTGTAGCCAATCACAGCTGGGGGCTGCGGGTGGGAAGCAATATGGGGATGGGGGGGCAACTTCTTTTATGACAGAATAGAGAGGTTTACTCCTGGTCTTCTATACTGCTCTAGTGTGTCCTGACAGGAAGAGCTACAGAGGGACGTCACATGATGTGAGATCTCATCAGTTATGTAGGATAGGGCATCTTGTTGTAGTGCTTTACTACAAAATCATAACCAGATACATAGTAACAAACCGGCCATGTGATAGAGGGCGGGGGACGAGCAGCTGCCGGTACTGTGTATGATATAGATACCGTCTGAGCAGCTGCTGCGGACACGCTACAGTGTGGATACAGAGGGGGGGGGGGGGGGGCAGATGTCTCTTTGTGTTACATTGTATCAGTCATTGCTCCTATAATAATAATCATAATCTTTATTTGTATAGCGCCAACTTATTCCGCAGCGCTTTCAGGCATCGATAAATGCAAAACAATACAACAATTACAATGTGAGGTACATTGGGTTAGACACAAATGGGTTGGGGGAGGTACAGGAGGTGCAGGGGGTGGGGAACACAGGCAATAGGAAATTTTATGTACAGATCATTTATCAGAAGGCAAACAGGGTGGAGCACCATAATAGTATACTAATAGTAAGAGTCAAGGAAGTCATATAGAGTGTTAGCTCTTATGGTCAGCGGTATGCTCTCTCTCTCTCCTGTAGAGTGTAAGCTCTTATGGTCAGTGAGGTCTTCTCTCTCCTGTAGAGTGTAAGCTCTTATGGTCAGCGAGGTCTTCTCTCTCCTGTAGAGTGTAAGCTCTTATGGTCAGCGAGGTCTTCTCTCTCCTGTAGAGTGTAAACTCTTATGGTCAGCGAGGTCTTCTCTCTCCTGTAGAGTGTAAGCTCTTATGGTCAGTGAGGTCCTCTCTCTCCTGTAGAGTGTAAGCTCTTATGGTCAGGCAGGTCCTCTCTCTCCTGTAGAGTGTAAGCTCTTATGGTCAGGGAGGTCCTCTCTCTTCTGTAGAGTGTTAGCTCTTATGGTCAGCGGGGTCTTCTCTCTCCTGTAGAGTGTAAGCTCTTATAGTCAGGGAGGTCCTCTCTCTCCTGTAGAGTGTAAGCTCTTATGGTCAGGCAGGTCCTCTCTCTCCTGTAGACTGTGAGCTCTTATGGTCAGCGGTATGCTCTCTCTCTCTCTCCTGTAGAGTGTAAGCTCTTATGGTCAGTGAGGTCTTCTCTCACCTGTAGAGTGTGAGCTCTTATGGTCAGCGAGATTTTCTCTCTTCTGTAGACTGTTAGCTCTTATGGTCAGCGAGGTCTTCTCTCTTCTGTAGAGTGTAAGCTCTTATGGTCAGTGAGGTCTTCTCTCTCCTGTAGAGTGTAAGCTCTTATAGTCAGGGAGGTCCTCTCTCTCCTGTAGAGTGTAAGCTCTTATGGACAGCAGGGTCCTCTCTCTCCTGTAGAGTGTAAGCTCTTATGGTCAGTGAGGTCTTCTCTCTCCTGTAGAGTGTGAGCTCTTATGGTCAGTGGAGTCCTCTTTCTCCTGTAGAGTGTAAGCTCTTATGGTCAGCAGGGTCTTTTCTCTTCTGTAGAGTGTGAGCTCTTATGGTCAGCGAGGTCTTCTCTTTTCTGTAGAGTGTAAGCTCTTATGGTCAGTGAGGTCTTCTCTCTCCTGTAGAGTGTAAGCTCTTATGGTCAGTGAGGTCTTCTCTCTCCTGTAGAATGTAAGCTCTTATGGTCAGTGGGGTCTTCTCTCTTCTGTAGAGTGTAAGCTCTTATGGTCAGGGAGATCCTCTCTCTCCCGTAAAGTGTTAGCTCTTATGGTCAGCAGGGTCCTCTCTCTCCCGTAGAGTGTAAGCTCTTATGGTCAGCAGGGTCTTCTCTCTCCTGTAGAGTGTAAGCTCCTATGGTCAGTGGGGTCCTCTCTCTCCTGTAGAGTGTAAGCTCTTATGGTCAGCGGGGTCCTCTGCCTTCTGTAGAGTGTAAGCTCTTATGGTCAGTGGGGTTTTCTCTCTCCTGTAGAGTGTAAGCTCTTATGGTCAGTGAGGTCTTCTCTCTCCTGTAGAGTGTAAGCTCTTATGGTCAGCAGGGTCCTCTCTCTCCTGTAGAGTGTAAGCTCTTATGGTCAGCGGGGTCCTCTCTCTCCTGTAGAGTGTAAGCTCTTATGGTCAGCGAGGTCCTCTCTCTCCTGTAAAGTGTAAA
>NW_027101865.1:237500-241598 GCF_035609145.1 Eleutherodactylus coqui | reverse complement strand
TCTTTGTGCAGTGCGAGACGCTCAAAACCCGCTTGAATATGAATTCCGTTCTTTAGACTGGACTAATTCACATAAGCAGTTTGTTTCCTGCGCAGCGATGCTGAGAGGAGAGGAATCGCAGCGCGGTCCATCTTTTATCGCTGCCACAGAACAAATGGCCAATTGTTACCAGTTGGACCTTAAAAGACATCATGTCCATCTTTTATTGATGGCATGGTTGTATCAGGTTGGTTCTGTACACTGTTACATTCTGGACCCACTATTCTGCTGGTGGAGTCACTGTGTACATACATTACTTATCCTGTACTGACCGTGAGTTACATCCTGTATTATACTCCAGAGCTGCAATCACTATTCTGCTGGTGGGGTCACTGTGTACATACATTACTTATCCTGTACTGACCGTGAGTTACATCCTGTATTATACTCCAGAGCTGCACTCACTATTCTGCTGGTGGAGTCACTGCGTACATACATTACTTATCCTGTACTGATCCTGAGTTACATCCTGTATTATACTCCAGAGCTGCACTCACTATTCTGCTGGTGGTGGAGTCACTGTGTACATACATTACTTATCCTGTACTGATCCTAAGTTACATCTGTGTTATACTCCAGAGCTGCACTCACTATTCTGCTGGTGGAGTCACTGTGTACATACATTACTTATTCTGTACTGATCCCGAGTTACATCCTGTATTATACTCCAGAGCTGCACTCACTATTCTGCTGGTGGAGTCACTGTGTACATACATTACTTATTCTGTACTGATCCCGAGTTACATCCTGTATTATACTCCAGAGCTGCACTCACTATTCTGCTGGTGGAGTCACTGTGTACATACATTACTTATCCTGTACTGCTCCTGAGTTACATCCTGTATTATACTCCAGAGCTGCACTCACTATTCTGCTGGTGGTGGAGTCACTGTGTGCATACATTACTTATCCTGTACTGATCCTGAGTTGCATCCTGTATTATACCCCAGAGCAGCACTCACTATTCTGCTGGTGGAGTCACTGTGTACATACATTACTTATCCTGTACTGATCCTGAGTTGCATCCTGTATTATACCCCAGAGCTGCACTCACTATTCTGCTGGTGGAGTCACTGTGTACATACATTACTTATCCTGTACTGATCCTGAGTTACATCCTGTATTATACTCCAGAGCTGCACTCACTATTCTGCTGGTGGAGTCACTTTGTACATACATTACTTATCCTATACTGATCCTGAGTTACATCCTGTATTATACTCCAGAGCTGCACTCACTATTCTGCCGTTGGATTCACTGTCTACATACATTACTTATCCTGTACTGATCCTGAGTTACATCCTGTATTATACCCCAGAGCTGCACTCACTATTCTGCAGGTGGAGTCACTCTGTACATACATTACTTATCCTGTACTGCTCCTGAGTTGCATCCTGTATTATACCCCAGAGCTGCACTCACTAGTCTGCTGGTGGAGTCACTGTCTACATACATTACATGACATGTTGGGTTATGCAGCACATTTACCCTGTCCTACATGTGACCCAGGAGTGTCCGCATCCCATGACTGCCATCAGTGGGGTGCCCCCTTGGGGCTCGGTCGCTCTATGATAGTGTTATGTCTGTTGCTGTGGGGGCACAGGGTTATGGGACAGGCCCGCCTCTGTTCCTCTTGGCATTGATCTCCAGGCCTTGAGCCCACTGTGGCAGCTGCATGTCATCCAGGGGTACACAAGGCGATCAGCACATATAGAATGCAGGTTGGTGGGCTCATAGCACCCCCACTATCAGCTGGCTGAGGGGGCCGCTGTGCCCTCTACATTGTCTACCAGGCACAGCCTCCTCCATTAGGTAGTGGCTGTGTCCGGTATTGCAGCTTATTGCAGCTCAGTCCTATTCACTTGAGTGGGATTGAGTTGCAGTACCAGACACAGCCACCACCATATGTATGGCGTTGTGACTCGTATGCAGTATATGAGATACGTGGGACTGTATGGTTGAAAGTTTGTAGGCCCATAATTATGCTGCAGGGTTTCATGCTCCTCCGGCGACCTCTTCGTATGTGTCAGTCTTCACTGCAATTCTAGCATTCTGTTCACAAGAGGTAAAGTAAGATGAGCACTGGAGCTACGCTGACCCCGGGGACGTATTCTTTAGAAAGCTTCCTGAGAACAGGCCCAACTTAAGGTTTATGTCGCCACATGTGACTTTATCCATCCAGGAAGCCCCCTGTCCGCCTACAGCTATTGGCCCTACATTCTTTCCCATAGAGCAGCTATTACCCGCAGGAGCCCCCGAGGTGACCTTCCCTCATATGAAATACCAAGCTCATTACCCCCTCCCCCAGCACTATTTATAGAGACCCTCTAATTTCAGGGCATGAGAGTGCACCATGAAGGGGTTAAAGGGAGCAGATAGGGGGGCTCTGGCTCCATGGTCACACAATGTAGATGAGTCCTGGGAACGGGGAGGGCGATTGTAGTATCATTACTGATTTGGAGACCCCCAAGTGCCCCCACAGGGGTGGAATGATGAGGAATTATTGTGCTTTACAGACGTTTACAGAATTGGGTGTAAAAATAAAAATTTGCAAAAATTTGTGACTTTTTAGCTTCTTTGTGCCGCTCTCACAACACTTCCAAAAAGTGGGTGTGGTTCACCATGAGGGGGTGTCAGAGCTATGTATAGTTTATGCCAGGCCGGACCTGCCGGGGGCATCTAGTACAAGAAGCGGGCTGCGCCGGGGGCCGTATTCCCACAGGTGAGCGCAGTCTTGGTTGGCACACGTGGACGGATACCTGTGATCGTACATACGAGCGCGCTGCGCCTTGTGAGGATAATCGTCACGTCTTGGACATGGGGTCTTGTGTAATAAAAAGATTACATCGCAGTCGCGTGAAAATCCCCTCTGCATTCGAATGCGATGCAATTTTTAATTTTCCTCCCATAGAAAATAATTGGCGCTATCGCCCAAACCGTAGGACCTGCGGCGGATCTTCTGTCGTGCAGCAGCGCCGCGTAAAGAGACACGCTGTACATGATGGACTGTTTGCATGCGAGTTCTGGCTCACAATACACAAAGCCCGCATGATAACATCCACCGTGGGAGTTTCAGGGATTCAAACTATTCAAGATCTCTGCTTGCTGTCAGTGAATTGGTTCCATTTAGAGGCCGGACTCCCCTCCTGACTGCTGTGATATGTGCACCCTGCACTGATACATTGTAACAGACGGTCAGCACAGGAGAGCTTCTGCTGCCGGGGCCTCGCTGCAGGTCAGGGGCGTCTTATGTAGAGAAGCTCTTCATGTTGAGCAGATGACCCCCAATGTCACAACACCCCATATTCAGCTGGGATGAAGTCATGCGCAGCCCGTCCGTTTGCTCTGCAGGCCGCCGCGCCAAAATCAATGAGTATCTTGAGACTGATTTTGCACCACTCGCCGTTCCCGAGCGCGGATGGGCTGGAACCGATCCTGCGCCATTCTGTAGATTCACATGGGAGATTTTTCCAGCTGATTTTTGCCTCAAAAGCAACAGTCTGAAACCCGATGGAAATGGCGCGGCCGGATCCGCATGAGATTCTCCTAGGGCAATTGTCCGTTCAAGTCTTTGCGTATATTTAAAAACGCAGATTGCGCTTGCATGAAACAAGTACACGTAACCATGGCGACCATAAATAATAGGAGAGATTGCCTAAAACTGATGCAAAGCGGACGGCGATCGCATGAAAATCGCACGCAAGAATCGGTCCAAATGGTCAGAAATGAAGAAACAAACGCCGCTGTGAATATTAACCCCTCGCTGCGGGTCCGAAGGCCGAAGGAGGTCCAAGGCGCTGCTGGAGCAGAAGTTACCAAGTATCACCAGTTAGGAGAAAAGTAACATCTTTGTTGTCAGCAGAACCGCATGATTGTAAATACTGAAGAGGGGATCCAAAACACAAAGCTCTGCCTGGGATCCGGGGAGAGGAGAGCTTGCTGATCAAGGGGGTCTCATTGCTGATGCCCCCACCAATCTCCAGAACAGGACTCCTGTGCCCCCGCTGACTCAGCGCATGCGGTTAATACTCCTTTATTTCAATGGGGTTGATGGAATTA